>NC_047510.2:16380066-16603968 GCF_902827115.2 Pseudochaenichthys georgianus
TCATGATGGCGTGACCTTTAGTTCTGGTTCTTGGTTTACACCTCTATAGTTAAGGTCTGGTTAGGTTATCAAAGCTATTTGTTTAAGGTCCGATAGAATTGAGTGAGGCAAAGATCACATTTATTTTTAAGAACATTTTATACCACTGTTACTGGAATACAGAAGGCAATGCCACCCGGGTTTATCGCCCTTATATAATTAGTAAATATATAGAAAATAGGAATACATTTGAAAAAACACTTATTTTATTGGGAAAATATAATTATTTCCCCCAAGACCATACATTAGTAAATGCTGACGATGTTGCTGACTTTCGCCCCAAAGCAGTACATCATTGTGTGCCAGGATCCTCTGGTCACACACACACACACACACACACACACACACACACACACACACACACACACACACACACACACACACACACACACACACACACACACACACACACACACCCACACACACACACCACACACACACACACACAGCTGTGAGCCTCTTTAATCTGTTACTGCATCCTCTCTGTCAGCACAGGAAGGGGGAAAGAGCAGGATTACGACTCAGAGCCTCTCAATTTATTAGAGCCCTGCTGACTCCTGATACTCCACTGCGGTCTTCAAGTTCACCACGATGCAAATCAGCTCCCAACGAGACGAGACACACAGCCTCCCGCTGGGGAAGGGGAGCTTATGATGCACGGCAATCAAAAAGCAATGGAGTTGACACGAGGAGAGAGTGATGCAGAGAGGACAGCAAGAGGACGGTTGATGACAAGAGGAGGAAGGAAACAAAGAGGAACCGCTAAGTGCAGAATAGGAAGTCGATCGCCTGACCCGACAGATTTGTTTTCATTTGTTCATGTTATTGACATTTGCTGCAGATAATAGCAGATGTTGCCTCATCATTTCTAGTAGGGGCCATTAAGGCTGGAATGATTTCCAGGCCATTGGGATGTCACAGCGTTGCTTTATGGCTCAATCCACAGCTGCTTTCTGCTTAAGTTATCTCCCTCCGCGCTCACACACACACATGCGGCAGAGAGAAAGTTGTGTGAACTGTGGAGTGCCAAACACCTTGAGCTGCTCGGCTGAATTATGGTGTTGGCAAAGGCTGACTGTGAGCCGTCAGCATAAACCAAGGTTCCTCTATCAGTCCACCGTGAACTCAACCTGTGAAATCTTATTAAACTGACAATTTATTACCGCCTCTTCGCAGCAGGAAGAGGACATTTAGTTTTTAAGAGAAGGTACTCAGTTAGGATATGTGAGCGATATCAGCACCAGGTGTGGAAAGGGTTGTGTAAAGTTCCAAAAATAAGTAAAGATATTAGCTTAAAGGTGGGGTATGTAATTTTGGAGAAACCAGCTCGAGTGCACTAGAATTTGAAACTCGTATAATATATATATATAATATATAAAGTGCTTGTCGGGAGTGATGACCAATTAAACGGAGTATTTATTGACAATATACTGTATTTATTGAGACTTAGGTCAGGGAGTAAACATAACATCTCTAGAAGTTGAATCCCAGCCCCTCATCATTAGTCTGCAGTAAAGTCCCACCAGAACATTTACCAACCTAACAGGCAATCAATATTTAGGTCATTACAGCGTTGAATAAAAGGAGCATTAATTGCTTTCTTTGCATGTCTACATTTAAAACATGACAAACTGACAAATGATTGCTTTTGAAATGAATGATTTATTGTACTTGAAGGTGGAGAATTCACATAATTTTCATCTAGAGATATAATATTTGCTTTTGCTTCAGAGTGGAAAAACTAAAATTACACAAAAGTATCTGCAAGTAGATTCAGTTGTCACATTGCAATCAAAATATATTACAGAATTGAAAGTGTTTTTGTTAATAAAAAAAAAGCTTCTGCAAATGCCACCAACTGAAATAAAAGTCATGAAGGGTGTAACGACGAGACGTCGTTACTAGAGCTCACGTTAATATAATCATTCTACTGTATAGGGTATATTGACACAGTATTGGCACATGATTTAAACAACACACTTTATCAATGTATGAATATGTTTATTGACAATTGATTGAATTGCATCGTTGTGTGAGTGTCGTGCGGCGCGGACGCCGGGCCGTTCCTGCTCGCTGTTCGCCCGAGTAAAGAAATGGATGCGGTTTAAAATGCGCATATTCATGAATTGCTAACAGTACGGGTAGCGAGGGATTGTTCATGAAGTAAACGTGTGAATTAGTGGTATACTGTGTGGGTGATGGAGGACAGCCATGTGGTCACCGTGGTTGAGAAAATAAAACAGTTTTCTGTGGAAAAACCCCAACCTGCCTGCTTCTTCTATTGGTCCTCCATGGCTGCTCGGGCATTCTAACACAGTTCTTTTGATCTATTGTATTATTTATTTTCCTGCAGCACACATTACAATAGGTTATAGAACAAGAACAATAGCAAGCGCTGCTTTGGCTTTCATGTGTCAAAGGAAGTTATCAGAATAGAGTCCAGACAATGCTCTTCCTGCAGCACATGCCAAAAAAGAGGCCGGGTATTCTACAGCCCTTTTCCTTAGTTAATAAAAATGTAACTTTAAATTATACTAAATGGATATTAAATTACTTAAATGGATGGGATAATTGATGTTTCAGTGATTAATTCTTGTAGAACACTTCTTAAAATCTCTTTCTTGCTATACATCTTGAAGCTAAAACTACGGTTGCCGACAGGTGCAAATGTGCTACACCAAAACACTTACATTAGGATAACGCGCTGCACTTTCAAAAATGATACAAATATATAAAACTGGAATTCACATGTTCACCATTTAGAAAACATTCACCAGCTTGATTGGGAATGGAGCGCTTGTTGATGGATCATAAAGTTGGCCATTTGTCACTCTTGCAGAGTTAGTCCATTTCATAATTATAAGTGTTTTGTCAGTATATTTGAAAGGACTATGTTGGCTAAGTTAGATAGCTACTAGCTTACATCAGAAGGAATCATGATATCACATTGATAAAATATGTGATCGAATGATTGTATTATGTGATCACATGATCATTCCTCCATATAAAACGGTGCAACAATTAACTTAAACATAAGGACACTTGAGTGATGCATAAGAAAAAAAAGTTCACCTTGTCATCATTATTTCACAACATTGACAGTTACTGATGAATGTACTGGAAGATTAAGAATGTCTTTGAAGATGTAAAGGCAGATCCACAGGGTGGTTGACGCCAGAAAAGTCAAGAGGCTTGAGATCTGAGAGCTTGGCTGAAAGCAATAACCTTGGAAAACTATATAGAAACACCAAGGGAAAAGAACATTTACAGTTCTGAGACAGCGGCAATGTTCTGAGGAATATTCTTCAAAAGTCAGTCTACAAAACATTGACCGTTATCTATTTTCCTGTCAGTGAGTAGACGTTAATCTGAGTGCTGCGATATCAGATGCTCTGTGACTTTGAAACATGTACAGTACAAGAGTACAAAATGACACCAAGAAGAGTATAATTGACCCTGATGAAAGCAAACACTGAGGGAGGGATGGAGCTGGCAGGCTGCGTACTTTAAAGACTCATCACAGCCTCTGTTCACAGGAGCATCTGAGACAATGACCAAGGAAAAAACTACTTTTTAACTCAACTCATTTAATAAAAAATGAATTAACCAAAAATGACTTTAAGTGGCACCTTAAAGGTACAAATGCAATGTTATCTGAACTGCTTTTAAAGTATACAATACACAAGCAACCTCTGCTGAATTAGCAAGTATTGCAATGTGACCCCGAAAGTAATTTTTCTCATCAGCCAGAACCAGCTGCAGACACTGAGCACAGAATCAATCGCAACTCCAAAGCAATGTCAACACAGCACCTCAGAGTAATAGTTAGTGGGGATGCACCAATTGCACATTTCTCAGCCGATAACAATATTTGAATAAAACTTTGGCCGATACAGAAGTAATGTTTTTCATGTGTTGTATTCCAGTTCAGCCTCACAGAGCCATTGGCTGTAGCCTCTTCTTTGCATCCCTTGTAGGTCCCTTTACTTTATGGACCTGAAATGGTATTCCTACAGAATTTGTTGCACACATCAGAAAACCTCCTGGGCTCTCTGTCTAATGGAAGAGAAAGCTTTCTTTACACTTAATTATAGTGTACTATTGAAGACGACAATGGTTGTAACTGTGAAGGTAAATCTCTGCCCGATTTCAGCCGATGGGAGCAGTCGATGGCACTTCGGGCCGTAATTGTTTGCTGGAGGCTGAAGAGCTTTATTCTTTAATCCCTGCAATATGATTAGTTCAGGTTCTGCAACGCTCCTTACTGTGAAGTCCTTATTTAACCCAGCTTTTGTAGGAGTTTTTGTTTGGAGTTGTATTCCAACTTTAAGCCCTTTTGGGCTTCACGGACATCACATGAACAATGGTCTTGCTACACAGTTTGCACCAATGTATTCTGTAACAACAAACTAGTTGGGTCAGCACAAACCTGTCTGAAGACAAAACCATAAATCACATCTCTGGCTTCTTGATCTTGTTTTTGTTTAGTTTTTATGGTGCCTTGGGCGTTGAAAAGTAGTCCTGAGCTCATTTAATCAACCTCAGAAGTTCCCCAATTATTTCCCACCCAACACGCTTGTTCTTACTTCTGGTGTCAACATGTGCGGCTTAGTGGAAAGAGAATACACATATATCCAATAAACTGAAAATCAGAATGATCCTGAGATACTCTTTATCTAATCGTAGCACACTTGCCTAAAGACACCCATTCTTGTGAGAAAAATAGAAAAATGATTGAAGAAAGATAGATAAAGGGCAGAAGCAGCAGTTCATGTATCTGCAGTGTGTGTTTCTTTGTCTAACAGAGATATGTGCTGCATCTCTGAATATTAACTAGTTAACCTAATGAGGCGTGACAGGGCTACACCAATCTCTGCTTTTTACACCACAAGCGCTATCTTCACTTTTTTTCTCAATGAAACATGTCGCCGCTCTCACCCTGAAAGGTGTGATTTATCCCGAGGCCATGGAGTCGAGACAACAAGGGCCCAGGGTCTCTTTCACTCTGTCTGCTGTCTTTCTAAACCGCCACCGGGTTTCTTATCAGTACACTGATATGAAACAGTCCATCACTAGATTGTGACGGTGCCGTTTCACAAAGAATAAACATCTTTTAAAAATATATTTTTCAAGTTAAACTGCTGACAAATCTTCTGTTGAGAGAGAGGTATGGTTGACCCAAAACATAAAGCAAACTAATACACATGTAAGCACTGAAGATCATGACAGTGAATGAAAGTGTCTTAAACAATTCACTATTTGTTCTGCTACTTTGTATACTTAATAATAATCTAAACATGCTCATTAGTCACACTAAACTAACTCCAACGATATGGCTTTGGGATATAAAGTTGTGTTCCCATAACGTTCTCATATGTTATATACCCAAAAAGTATTTACTAGCCGATATTGATAACATAATTAGTAGGTAAGTTGAACATAAAATTGCAGGTATTTATTTTCAAATATAGGTAGTAATTCTTCAGAAGAACGGATATAAAACAAACTATAAAGCAGCTAGCCTGATGTGATGCCAGGACTTTAGCGCAGTGTAATTAACTCTTTAATAGGGCTGCTCAATTAATCGTTTTTTTTAATTGGTTTTTCAGTTGAATTATACTTAAAGTTCAGGGTCATCAACTGTTCAAAACATACTGTACATTTTATTTCTCCAATAAAATGATGTTTTCAAAGTAAATGGATAATCGTTTTTAATAATCGTGATTATTGACCCAAATAATCAAGATTATGATTTGTGCCATAATCGAGCAGCCCTACTCTTTAAGGTGTGCAGTCAGGATTGTATGGCTGGAGGCACACACAGAATACAAACAACCATCCATCACAACTGAGAGCACAAGGCTCTACAGGTCACATACATTTGTCAGAAGTACAGAATGAAAAATATGTTCTCAAAGCGTACAGCGGTCTGTTGCCTGACTGACATTTCAACCAAATGATGTTCCCCCTGGAGTCAAGGATTACTTTTACTCATTTCAAACAAAGACATCTAGCCACATAAATCACAGCTTCTCATTTTCCCCCAAAAAATAGGAACACTCCAACCGCAGTGGAGTCATTACTGGGATCAGCCAACAGACATAACTTGATAATAAAAAATGGAATGTATGTATACAGTTTTATGGTTCTGAAACTGAACCATGACACAAGTAATAAGGTGAGGGGTTGGTGAGGGTATTTATAATACAAGTAGCATTTGAGATAGAAATAGCAGCGGGGGCTGCATTACCAAGCGGGGGGGCTCAGCTGCCCACCATCATATGTTTCTATCAGAAAGCAATTTTCTTCAGAAACTCACGCGGAACAGCCAGAGGGCAAAAGGCAAAGTAAAGAGAGGAACACTTCAGATTTGGAAAGTTAACACATGATCTCAGAAGTCTGATGCAAGGTTTGACACAGGTTAAAACTAGTCTGTTTAATAAAAAATATAATTTAGATTTATAAGAGACTATTTGAATTACAGGTACATTTTCATACTGTGGTTGTGAACTTGTGCTTGCCTGCCTAAGATTTAAAGATCAGGGTTTATCATCTTATTGGGATTTTTGAGCTGTATTCATGAAATCACCGCGCTACCGTGTTTCATTAGAGCATGCTGCTGCATCTCCTGCTGACCCTGGTGTGTACTCCACTTGTACGTATGCTGAGCCGCCACCGCGCTGGATACACTAAACCCCGGTTAGGTTCAATTTGCACGGCTAAGCGAAAGCAATGAACAAACAAAAGTGCTCTGCGCAACCCCATCGTTTATGCTGAATGCTTTAGTAATGAAGTAAAAACAGGACAAAAATGTTCAAATAAAAGTAATAACCAAAAGATTATTTAGACTGTAAACAACCAATCTTATCTCAATAGCACAGATTGTTGCCTTCCAGTTGAAATACAAATATTTTCTTCACACAGATTATTTCCATGAAAACAGGAACAATAGTTCTGTTATTGGCTTGTTGCTCTGAAGTGTCTGACTGTGAGAGCAGTGGACACCTTTAAAGGTCACCTATTATGCAAAATCCACTTTTTCATGTATTGTATACATAAACATGCGTCCCCTCTGTGTGAAGAGATTCTCTCACTTTTTGTCCTGATCCATTTTATAAAAACCTGTCTGAAAAGGAGTTGATCAGATTTTGGACACTTTATGATGTCATAACGATTGTTTTGGCTTGTGTAACCATTAGCCAATCACCAACCAAGGTAACACTGGATACACTGTCCTGCCCCTCTCATCAGGGGTCAGTGGGTCCTCCTCTCAGGGGGCCGGGCAGCCGCCCAGCGCTCGGGGAGTTTGGCGGCGCTTCTGTCACTGCAGGAAGTGAGAATCTGGCAGCGCTACATCCACTCCTCCTACACAGTATTTTTCTCCCAGGCAGAGCGACCACTCGCAGGGACCGGCCCGCAATCTGTTGCCGGGTTGGCAGGGATCAGCGGAAAACCCAATCACACGCTGATGTCTCCTCATGCATCAGTACTATCCATGGGAAATACCAGTTTGGTTCCTGCTCGTACCGAGTTTTCTGCAACCATCAGTTCAAATCAAACTAATCTACAAATGTATGTAAAATGTTGAACCGTTTATTGTGTGTGTGTCTTATTGGAATTATAAATTAAGGATGATGTGATGTTGAAGTGAAATTGTGTTAAAAAAAATTAAAAATACTATTTAATATAAGACAATATAGAGAAAACTGCAAATCCTCCCAGTTGAGAGGCTGTAACCATTCAATAGTTTCAGTTTTCACAAAATAAATAAAAAAATAAATAATCAATTCTCAAAATAGCCAATAACGATAGTGAGACTTATGAATTAATGCGCTATAACCATAGACTGTAAAGGCTATAACCCATTTTTCATCATGTGCATTGCATGGTTTATGTGTGTTCTTTGCTATCATATTTTTTCTAGTAAAGATAACATTAAATTATAAAATCATAAGTATTGTTTCTGCCTAGAAGTGAGTCAAATATATTTTGTTTGCATTTTAAAGTGTATTTAAGTCACTTACATTTTTGAGGAGAAAAAAAATGAAGGCATATCCATAGTGCCATGATAAGCCATTGTGCTTTGCAAAATAAACCTTGAATTAGTTAATTATTATTCATTGTTCAAATAGAGCAGATTGTTGGCATCAGCATCTAATTTCCCCCACACATCAGAAATTATGCAAAAAAAGATGCTTTCACATGCACCTTTATATAACTGCATATATATTGCATTTATAGCAAAAATATTGATTTGTTTTATTTTCACCCTAGTTTTAGGAAGCTTGAAGAACCAGCTCAGCGGGCACTTCCCAGTTTGATTAATGGTCTAGATAAGCAACTCAGCATTCACAGAACATTAAAAGTCAGACAGAAAAACACACTTAGAGTCTGCGTTAGACCCAGGCTTTCTTAAAGTGTGTCTCAGAGACAAAGCAGGAAAAAAAGAACCTTTCCTCTAAAGGAGGCTTGCTGGTATAAATGATTCATCCATCCTAATCAATTAGTTACTCTAACAGTGACAGTAAGATCTTGTTCACACACGATACATGTGGAACACACGAGTTTGCATATGGTTACATGCACACACTGATGTAGTATGCATCGCTGCAAATTCAAACTCCCAAATTCACACACACAGGAAGTAACGTGCTCCGACGCACAGAAGAGCAGATATACACACACTCACACACACTCACACAGAGCGGCTGCCCAAAGCTACGCAGCTCCATCTGCTTCTGCAGCTCTCTGCACAGCACCCAGAGTCCCTAACAATGCCTACAAATACAAATAACCACGTTCATGACAGGAGTGCAGGATATGATAATATAGCACAGGGATGTGAAACACCACCTCCAGCCGCCGGTATGTCTGGGTTCCACACACTCAGCGATGCCCTCTTAGCACAATTACATCCTCTGAAAAGGCAATTACTGGCTACAGTGCTGAAAGTTGAATGGTCTATCAGTCAGGAAATCTATGAAGAGCAGAACAGAGAGCTCGACTTTACAGTGAACAACTCTGGGAAACTGTTCATGATGCCGCTGAGGAGGATTGTTTCTGTTATTCACATTTTACTCTGTGATATGGCAAAAATATAGGAATCGAAAATAATACAAAAAATTATGAATTGGGATTTTTTTGTAGTTCGTAATAATCTTCATTGACACCTGTTTTTTTTTTCAATAGGTTTTGTTTATAATCCAACTGTTTAAAGTTAATAGTGAATTGTATATAGTAGAAAATAAAAAGGTCAGACTCTTCTCACCTTGGCTCTTTAAAACATTCCAGCCATCAAAACCCCTATTTACTTACTGATTGATTTCACTATTATCGGGCTACATTTGTAACAATAAGCTGGTAATAGCATAGTAATTCAAACAGACAGAGATAGCTGTTATAAATAAAGCAAGGAGATGAGAAGGTGTTACTGGCAACAACAGACAAATGAACAAGTGCAGGGATATGGGGCTTGAACAAAGAGGAGATTGCAAATATATCAGTCAAGAGAATGGAAAATAAAATGTTGACATTCAACAGAGAGGAACTAAATGCAAGATAGATTGAAAAGAATGATAGCTTTAAATAAAGTACTGGAGAGTGAGCAGAAGGGAATATGGATTTCCTAAGAAGGAATTTCAATTACATATTTAGACATGTCTTTATCTGCGCTTGAACTGCCTATCATGTGTTTTGTACATTTCAGACCGAGAGCTACATGTTGTTCACGAGGAAACTGTGTCGAATCGTGTGTCCATCAGTTATACATTTAAGCTTTGATTTATTCAACAGATTAAAGATGACCATTTCCACGAATCAGATATTTTCCCTAATGAGAAATCCTTTCCTGTGGAGAGCTAAGGGGACACTACCAGAAACCTGTGTGGTTACCTGTTGATCGACTTAACCCCATTGTGCTTGAATCCACTTTGATTCAGAGCATATTGTGTGCATGGCCCTGAAATGTCAGCCAGCTAAATGCAATATGTATTGATTGGTTTGAGAATCTCTTTCTCCAAAATGAGGGCTGACTCTCCTCGGGCCTGCGAGTGCAGAATGCCCGAGAAGCGAGGGGGGGTGACAGGAAACTGGAGTCTGTAGCCCCGTGTTACTGTCTTGAAAACCCAAGCGGATGATGTGAGCATCTCCCACTGCGTGCTCCTTAAAGCCAGTGAGGATGTCACATCTCCTCCTCTCTGAGTCTCTATTTGTTGTGTTATGGGGCCCTCTAGTGTCTGAACACCATGGTGCCCCTTATCAACAATACCCACCGACACTGCGCATGCGCGTGGCGGTGGTGCCTTCACAGCCCCAGCCGGCACTGCGCATGCGCGTGCCGGCGGTGCCCTTAAAGCCCCAACCGGCATTGCGCATGCGCTTGGCGGTGGTGCCTTCACAGACCCGTCAACAATCCGCCTTTTGAGAGATGCCGTAGCTGCTCTCAGAAGGGGAACAATTGGCGGGCTGTTTATTGGCTTTATTGATTTTCTTTTCATCATTTTTTTGAGCTGCGCCCTCGGCCTGAAGCCTGGAATGCGTCAGCGGCAAATGTTTAATGACAGAATGATCAACCAGTGTGTGACATGTGTTTGTACAGACTTGAGGATGGTGTTTAGGCATCTCTCGAGGCGGCGGGAACACATTCACGGAGGGGAGAAGGAGGGGCTGTCACGCCGCTCGCTTCTTCTTCCTCGACTGTTGGCCGAAATTCTGGGTTGGCTGAGCCTGAGCTGCAGCCGGAACCGGAGAGTTTCTAGGCCAGCCTGCCCTTGTCTCCAACCTTCGGTGGAGGCTCTTAACAGTGAAGCGGACGCAATGTCCGCATGAGCCGGGGTTGTTGATAGCGCCTCGGGCGTGTTCCAGCCCGAGGCAGGACGAACAAACCTGGTGTGTGTCTGTGCCCGATATCTTCAACCCGCAGCCGCAGAGTCGAGCCACCGAGTCGAGCCACCGAGTCCCTGACTCCTCTGGTGTGAGGGAGAGGGGCGTCCATCTTGGTCGCCTCGTGGCGTGGAGAGGGCCCGCTCTCGACAGGTGGGACGGGAGAAAAGATAAAACCACCTTGTCCTTAATCCGGGGGAAAGGACAGTCTTGTCTTTTATTCCCGGAGAATACTGACTGGTGTGGCAGTATGCTTTTTAAATCCTTTCTTCCTCGTGGAGAAGAGAAAAGAGAAAACTTCCTCGCTACCGTGGTGTCGGTAGAGAGGGAGCGAGCTAGCAACAGGTGTGCTGCTAGCTTGAAAAAATCGGACCTACCTTACTTTCTCGGGTAAGAGAAGGGCGAGGTCGATTTTAAATACTAACAGCGTTAGTACTACCGTCTTCCTGCGAAGCAGAAGGAGTAGCCGGCGAGCGCCCGTCGACCGAAATGGGTATTTGGGTTCAGTCTGTGGACAGTGAAGCTTGCCCGGCTACTGTAGAGATGTGCTCTGAAGCGAGAAGAGGTTTGCGCATGCAGTTGTGGCGCAAGCTACTTATAGGGGGTGATTTCCCTGACGCTGACGTCAAGATCACCAGCCAATCAGGATTGGCGTAATGAGATTGATGCTTCTGTTTGCTCCGCGATGAGGCGCATCCCATAGTGAGACATCGAACGGAGTGTTATGAATGAGAACCCTCGTTACACAGTGTTGAATTATGTGAATTTATTATGTGGGCATCTTTGTATGGAATACCACGCCTTGAAGTACAATATCTAGATGTTTATGCAACCTGGTGCTCCTGTCAATAACAATTGTATTTCACACTGTGTGCACATGGTGCTTTTTCTTGAATACAATGGTGTCATGTCAAATGATCATTACCTAAGTGTCATATAGACACCGTGGGGCCATGTAGTATCAGAGTATTGAAGCGCTGGTTGGTTTCTGTGCTAAATATAAGAGATGCAGCCATCTATGATCAGCACCAACAGCACTTGATTTGATTTCCACAAAAAAGGGAACCACTGAGTTGTTTTCTTCCACACTCCACTGTGTGAGGAGCTTTGACAGGAATGGAGTAACTGGTGTTAGCTGTTGATGGCTTCCCAACTCTTTCCCATGCAACGATAACAACAAACCAGTGACTTGAATAGGGAAAAACAGATCGGAAACAAATCGCTCGCTAGGGAAATTAACTACTTCTTTGTGTACCAGCTTACTGGCAACAACAGAAAATAACTTCCCAAATATGGCAAAGTATTTAGATAACTTCGCAGAACACAAGCAAATCTAAGGAGGCCAGAGAGAGCAGGCTACTTGCATAAACTTAACCTTTAGCCAGGAAAAAACAGTGCCTCTACGGCTCTGCTGTCGGAGTGTATTTTCATATTTGTGTCCTCTGAGCAGTCTCTATTGCACACAAATGTTTGCTCTTTTGTACTCCAAATCTGCTCCTTGTCATCTCAGTGTACATGTTGTATTTTTTAAGCTGTATGCTGATGTGAAACCCATTATACTCTTATTGTAACTTGAAGCGCAAGTGAGCTTTCTTTCAACCTTTTTCTGAACTCAGAGACTTTACTTTTCTCAAGCACAAAGCTCTTACAGCAGATACGGGTACACAAGAACAAGTGATTCAGAAGAAGCATTGCAGTTGTGGCACAAAAGCAAAGAGAATACTCTCCAGTGTTATTACCATAAAGGAAGCCATTCATGCATTTTACATTACACCAAGGCACTCAAATAAGTCTCTCTTGCACTGCAAGAGCTGCTGGAGGCAAACAAAGTAAGGCAGAGGCAGCAGCAAATTAAAAACAGATTGTAATTCCTATGTTCACTTCTTCTGCTTTTGGCAGCGAGATCCGGGTTTTCTGTCATGTTCATGTTGCACATTCATGTCTCTTCTAATGTAATGGTATTGGATCAAGAACAACCATAAACCAGTCAAAATGCAGAAGAAATGATTTGCTGCCATGCCAAGGGCAGCCTTTTTGGATGAATACAAGGATGGTGATGCCAAGAGACTTCAACAGTTAAGAGCCCACATCTTTCCGACAAAGGGCTTTGAATACGGGGAGGGTTGAATACAAAGTTGTGCAATGAACTGGAAAGCAGCTGTGAAATTATCAAATACGGTGACTCCATACTAAGTACTGGCTATTATTTGTTTACATTTTGGCAACTAAGCACAATAAAGGTTTGGTGAATGAGCTAACATTTAGGAAAATTGGCACAATTAAAAGTATGTGGATTTAGCTTAAAAGTTGCCGGATTACCTATTATCAGATAAATTGGGTTTGAATATCATTATTAGTAGACTCATTTGATATAAGACAAACAACAACATTTCATTTAGGTTTAATAACAGTGTTTACTTTCACGGAAACACGCTCATTTCCTTTCTTATCTTGAGTTAGATCGATAGCACCCACACTGCATTTCATATGGAGTTAGAGCAAGCTTCAGAACATTTGAAATAATCACCACTAGCAACACAAACACTCAGGAACTAAGAACAAGTATCTTGTCTGTTAAATGGCACATACTGTAATAAAGTCATGTGTAAACAACAGTTTCTGAATTTAGAGGTCTGTTCATCTGTCCTCCAAGCTCTTCCATACTGTGTTTCTAATGGTTGCCTGGCAACCTCACTATGACAACGAGTTTCAGAGAAATCACACTGACCTGCAAATAATTTCACATGAAGAAAGTAAATATATGATATGCAGCAGCCTCTCTCTCCTCTGCTGACGCTGTCCATGCTCCTGAATGCTGTTTGCTGTAGCTCAGCAAAAGGCCTAAGCTCACCAAGAACAGTGTTTGATTTGTAACCTATTGAACCTAAAGCTCTCCTATCATGCTATTTTTAGGCATATATTATGGGTCTCAGATATATACAAATATATAGAGAACATGTCTATGATGTGTTTTTTTCAAAATACCAAACAGATCATGCATTTTAGACATCCCTCATATCCCTCTGTTCAACCCTGTCTCCTAAAAATTACGTTCCCACAGAACTAAACTGCATTCTCAATTACGTTTAGTTAGAAACGTATTTACTCCCACGTTACGTTTGTTATGAACGTATCTCAAATACGTTTATTTTCTACATATCTTCTAGAAACATGTTTTCTCCCAGGTTACGTTCCTTATGAACGTATCTGAAATACGTTTATTTTCTACATATCTTTGCCATTTATTGTCTTGCTTATAATAATGATAATAGTCATTTATAAATATCATTTTAGAGCACACCTTTGAAATCGACAATCGGGCTCGATATATGGTTAAATTAAAATCAGTAGGCGAGGCTGTAATTTCGCCAGCTGTTGCTCTCATGTGCGAGGCAGAACATAATAGTTTTAACATGCCAAAAAGCTGCTGTGTCGTTCATTGCACCTCAAACATTAAAACAAATCCAGAGTTACGTGTTTCTGTACTTCCTCTAAGAAGAAAGGACAGTAACAGAAGATCTCTGTGGCTTCAGGCTTGATCGCCGTTCAAATGACAGCGTTGGTTTCCCCAAAAGTGGGCGGGGCTGTAAAGTGAAGTAGATTTTACTGTCATCTATTATTCAAAACCATTCTATTTATTCTAACGTATTACATGCCAGTGTTTTATCTTTTTATTTATTTGTTTTTATTTTAAATCGTATAATGTCGGACTTTTTTTGTCGTCTTTGAGGAAAAGAAATGGGGTTTAGAGATTCAAAATACTGAAATCTGTATTTTTTAAAATCTCTTCCTTCTAATTTGTTATTCTTTTCTAAATAACACACTGTTATTTACTCAACAATAGCACACAATTATCCTTGTTTTTATTTATTCGTTTAATTCTATAATCTTGGGCATTTTAGCATGCTTTTTAGCCGTAAATAAAGTCACCAGAAACAGACGGGACATTTCGAGATTTAAAATGGCCCAAGACACTACACTACCCATAATCCCCAGCTATCGTTTGGGACTACAGTCCCGTTGACAAACCCCGTGATGTTGCGCCAAGGTTACGCCGAGCGTCAAGCTCTTTGAAATGGAACGAAACCACGGCAGACTATTCAAAACTGGACTCGAACGCCCCACCAGAACTACACATGCTGGCTATTGTGTTTCGCAACATGTTCTCTATGGCACGTCTCTACTGGGAATTGTAGTTTTAAAAGACGTTTTTTCCCAAATGTAGAAGTTGACAGTATTAAACTGTGTACAGCCCTGGAGGTTTAGGCGATAGGAAACACATTGGTGTGTACACATTTAAAACATGTAATTACTAAATGGGTGAAAATCGCTTGTATCCATAATGGGCAGCATTAATATATACCCACACGACAGCTCATTGTTACTTTGTTATTCTACTCCACTACAATTCAGAGGTTAACCTGGTATTTTTACTCCACTACATTTAGTTTAGTTACTTTGCAGATTCTGATTAATGATGTGGAATATAAACAACCCTTAAAGCAGACTTTAGTTACACCTGAATACAATTCAGGGAAGGTGATTGTCAAGTGCCAACAATCAGGAGAGATATTTGATAGTTGGTGCTTGAGAAGACTAAACATTTATCTGCAGATCTTTATAAAGTATATTCATTACTCGTTATTCTCTACTAATAGTTAATTAAAAACTGTATAATGGCTATTTTGCATATCCCTTTCAAGATTTCAAGGTTTTCTAAGGTGTATTGATCTTATACACAACTTGGGTCGCAGGTTCCTCAACAGACATCTATCAATATGTGTGTACTGTATACCTCCACCATTAAACTGTCATATTCTGCACATTTCTTATTCTATCTACATACATAAGAGTATAATTAATGTGTATAATATCATTTAAAATAAGTGTTTCAACATAGTTAACATTGCAGGAAAGCAATATTTTAGACGTTAAGTACTTTGTCAGGCTTAATATTCATCTGTAGATAGATACCCCCAGAGCTTTTTTCTTGTTTAAAAGAAGACCTTAACCTAAAGTATTTTTTAATGTGTTAATAAAGGTTAATTCGTTTTTCTGTTTTGCACATCCTCCTATTAATATCTTTGAACATCCAGCACTAAACTGTTTTATTGTAGAGATCACTTAGTATCTTCTTGACTTTTTATATTCTATATTTCTATCATTGACCTTCTACTTTCCCCCTATGAAAGTATGTACTCTTAATATTGTTTTGATCAAATAAGATTATTCAACAAAAATAATTCAATAACATGCTTTAACCACTAGGCGGTGCACACAAGGTACACACAGCATACTAATAATAACTTTGTATTATTAGTGTAGACACTTATGTATAACATCTGAAGATGTGTAATTTTATTCATGTTTTTACATAATTTTACAGGATATTGCTATACTATTTCTCTTGTTTTACTTCTTCACATTAATATCTGATTTGTAAAACATCACAGACAGAAAGGCATAGGCTATCCTTCATTTAATAGTAAGCTATTGAAATTGTGATTCCATAGGTGTGTCTCCCATCACCCAAATCCCCTGACTATTCTCTCAACTCAGTATTTAGATTCTTATATTCAAAGAAAATCAGTAATATCTTTAAAAACTACAAGTCCTTTTTATCAGCTGTGCACCGTTATGGTGTAAATATAACCAATATACCAATTGGATCAAATATAAAAGTCAGCCGAATTACTATTGATACTGCAAGGAGGCGTATTTTGTGAAAAGAAATTGAAGATGTTGTTTAATTGTTGATATATTTATGATCCACGTCAAGTATTCAGTTTTGGCAGCAGTTCTCCTGTTTGTCTCTCTCTATAAATAAAGAATTACGGCAGATGTGTAATATTTAATGCAGCCGAACCGTGTATTACAATGCCGTTATGTGATGACTTCCAAAGAGAAAAGCAAGCACACTCTGAATTAGGTATTATTTTATTTTTCGTTGTCGGATATCATATCTCCATATAATATCAACACCATATCCCAGCGTGCATTGCGGCTAAAACATCCAATCAACAAGCTTCAAGCTGAGGATCTTGGGTAATCAGTTTAGTGGGTTTGTGGTGTGTATCGCTCAAAATGTCCCGTCTGTTTCCGGTGACTTTATTTACGGCTAAAAAGCCCAAGATTATAGAATTAAATGAATAAATAAAAACAAGGATAATTGTGTGTTATTGTTGAGTAAATAACAGTGTGTTATTTAGAAAAGAATAATAAATTAGAAGGAAAAGATTTTAAAAAATACAGATTTCTGTATTTTGAGGCTCTGAGCCCCATTTCTTTTCCTCACAGACGGAAAAAAAGTCAGACATTATACGATTTAAAATAAAAACAAATAAATAAAAGATAAAACACTGGCATGTAATTTACGTTAGAATAAATAGAATGGTTTTGAATAATAGATGAGAGTAAATCTACTTCACTTTACAGCCCCGCCCACTTTTGGGGAAACCAGCGCTGTCATTTGAACGGCGATCAAGCCTGAAGTCACAGAGCTCTTCTGTTCTGATACTGTCCTTTCTTCTTAGAGGAAGTACAGAAACACGTAACTCTGGATTTGTTTTAATGTTTGAGGTGCAATAAACGACACAGCAGCTTTTTGGCATGTTAAAACTATTATGTTCTGCCTCGCTCATGAGAGTAACAGCTAGCGAAATTACAGCCTCGCCTACTGATTTTAATTTAACTATATATATCGAGCCCGATTGTCGATTTCAAAGGTGTGCTCTAAAATGATATTTATAAATAACGAATTATCATTATTATAAGCAAGACAATAAATGGCAAAGATATGTAGAAAATAAACGTATTTAAGTTACATTCATAACTAACGTAACGTGGAAGAAAATATGCTTCTAGAAGATATGTAGAAAATAAACGTATTTGAGATACGTTCATAACAAACGTAACGTGGGAGAAAATACGTTTCTAGAAGATATGTAGAAAATAAACGTATTTGAGATACGTTCATAACTAACGTAACGTGGGAGAAAATACGTTTCTAGCTAAACGTAATTGAGAATGCAGTTTAGTTCTGTGGGAACGTAATTTTTAGGAGACAGGGTTGCTCTGTTTCAGCCCTGTTAGAGAACTGCTGATCTGGGTCCTTAGCTTGAAAGAAAAAGAAAAGAGGAGGGGGAGCTTGAGCCTGCTCAGAATTCTACGAGATACTCAGCTGATTGCTGCCGTGATGAAACGCTGTATCATGTTCCAAACCACATCAAGGATTATTTCTGAAACAGTCTGGAGCTCAAATGCTTTTTCTCTTGCGGGTTTACCACAACATGAGTTCCTTTTTTTATTTCCTGCTTCTTTACAAATACTCTCTCCAGTACAGGTTAGCTCTGAGTGTTAGTGATGCTTGCTAATGTAAACAAAGACATATTACATCCAAAACAGTTGGCATTGTTTCTGATAGTGCCGTGGGTCCACATTTCCGATATTACGTCATATCAGACGCAAATCTGGATCAGCTTTGTTGCATCCCCGTTTTTAGAGATTAGGGTACGGAGGAAAAGAGAGAGGGTTTTATTTTCATACACTTTGTGAGATCCTGACACACTGAGGACACTAATTTATGTATAAAAGACATCAAAACGTGCATTTTGCATGAAAGGTCCCCTTTAAGCACTTACTGTAAACTAAACTAAACTTCATATACTGTCCTTTGCAGAGTACAAAGTATCTCCCCATCTCACGTTATTTCTGCAGCTGTGAATACCAGAAGCTGGCTTTGGATCACACTCTTATGAACGCCCAATATGCCAAATCACACATTTGCCTCAGGGGGCTTCACCATATCACCTTATAAAATAAAAATTCACTTTTAAGAAAATATTACAACAATAGAAAATGCAAACGGTTTAAACAAACAGTAAATAGTTTGTAGACCTGTAGATTCACCGTAATGTGCTACCAGTTTGGTTCTTGTTACACATCTGATAAATGTGACTTGATTTGTTGACATCATGGCGTTATAAGGAGCTTACAAACTACAATCAGCACAATATATGACACCCTCTATCCTTTCCGACTCAGATAAGGAAAACTACCCCCATAAAAGACTTCAACGGGGAGCAATTGGAAGTAATGTCAGGAAGAGTAACTGAGCAGGGAACCCAGGACAGAGTGATATAAGTGTGAACAGAAGGTAGAAAGGTGTCAAACCCTGCAGGCTATATTAACTCACTCCTATCATGTGCAAGGTGTGTGGCCTTGTGTTTATTTAAAGGGTTGTTCTTGCTAGTGGGCTGTCTGCATGCAGATTTCATAGACTCTCTGACTGATGGGGATAATAATGAACGATGACACGCTGACTGCATCAATGTGGCAGGCTGGAAGTGAACAGACATGACTCTTCTGTGCTTTCTTTCCTACTCTGTATTCAGGTATCCACAACACACATGTATCTTTCCTAGTGAACGCTGTAAGAGATGACAGCAAAGGCTGAACAACAAAAAAAACATGAACGAACATCAGTTTCAAATAGTTTCAAAAATGTGTTAATTTCTATGCGGCTGTAGTGCCATCATCAGGATCAATATTCTGATCATTCACGTCACATCAGATTGCTTTGCATCACAGCGCATCGGCTGCTTCTCTCATAAACAACTGTCGGATCCACTCTGTCTTACTTGTCAGGGTTGGGGGAAATAGGACCCAAATGCAGATTGAGGAGGAAGCAGAGGCCTGTACCACGAAGCTGGTTCAACCTAACCTGGATATGTTTGAGTTGGCCTAATCCAAAACATACGCGCTCTCGCTAAACTGTACTACGACGCTGGTTATCAAGTGGATCGGTCAAGCCAGCCGTGTCCTATCTAGTTAGGTGCGCGTTCACATGAAAGGGGTGGTATCTGGAGCATTCGACCAATCACAAACATGGAGAAGCGTACTGACAGCGCAGCGTCATACTTCCTGAATGAAAAGTCAACTATATAATTAGACACATATGAAGACGTTAAACTTTAAACATCCATGACTTAAATAAAAAGTGTTTGAATGCGTACATTAACAGGTTTATGATATCACTGCCCCGTCTATGACACGAGTGGATCTGACTTTAATTACATTTGACTCGAGTGTTTCGTCAACTTAATGTGTTGCTTAAAATAATACTTCTGCATACAGTATGTGACACTGTGAGTGTTGCACGGCCAAATACGGCTCAGCTGACTCAGATAAGGAAATATATGATACATTATGAAGTGATATGCCGCGGACTGTACTTAATGTACTCTGATCCGGTTACTTATGTCGTGGCAGATATTTAAGTAAGCTTTCTTAACGCTAATTTTATAATAGTCAGATTGCTCTGAAGATGGAGGTGATATTCTATTAATGTTCACATTCACACAGTCGGTGATTTTTGCCGGTGTTGCAGTATAACTTGAGTCATGACAACTGGCGACATTCTATTATTTTCGTCATAGGAATCCGGGGCGTGTACATCGAGGACCCATTGTTGAACCATGTCGATCGCCTCGTTTGTCGTTTACATTCATCTTTTGCTATATCTGCCTTCCTAAGATCACTTTGATGCACATTCAGTACTCGTATGTGAGGTTGTGGGTGAGAGGTGGATATCGTGACGCTTACAGGGAGGTATCGAACATTACAAAGTAGGTGACTGTGTGGATGCCTGTTCAAAATATTGCAAACTTGAATAAATCATTTAAATTATATATTTGTGTCCGACTTTCATTTGTACATCGTTCTTAATGTGATGTATAGTAGCTCTGATAGCTGTCCATACCTTCAGACAGCCTAAAAGTAAAACACAAGTTGTTTATTCACAGCCCGAACGCTCATCGAGATGACTGGATCACTCATGATAAATTGTGATCAGCTCCGATTAAATTGTGATATCAATGCTGTAGCTATTCTCCAGGGAGCACGTTTTTTTTATGAAATACCTGTATCCCTCTCATCACAACAAGACTCTACACTGTGCAGGAAAAACAATTATATACATGAAAATAACCTTGATGCATGGGAATGAAACACACAAACTATCTTCCGTGGCTATACTGATATGTCACAGTAACGGTAAACTACAGAAAAATAAGTCCAGCGGGGCACACGTTGAATACATATAATACAGTAGTTATATTATGCCTTTAAGCCTATACGTTTAACCCATAAGAACCCGGACCCATTTCTACTTTTGGGGAAATTAAGGGGAACGTCATTTAGACTAAATAGACCACCTAGAACACATTTCTGACAAGTACCCCCCAGTGTCAAATATCTGAAATGTGACATATATGTCACATTGGGCTTTAATGGTAAAGTAACTCTTATTTATAACTTCATTAATGAGGATGATTTTTTGGTTTACATTGTTTGAACATACTTTGAATTGAATAATAAAGAATATGTTAACTAAATATAATTGAATCAGCTAAATTAACTGAGCAGATCATAATCATATTTGTAATTGTGCATATATGTCACTCCGGGTTTACTGTGAATGTTTAGGGTTAATGTCCCGATGTGACATCAGTGTCACAGCAATATTTATGGCATTTGTTTCATATCAATTTCATCAATAAATGTTTCTACAACAGGTTATATGTAATCAGAATCAGAAAAGAGCCGAAGACAGCTTAATGTTTAACAAATGACATGTCATGTAAGCATTTTATTCTTAAATGGCTTGAATGTTAACTTTAGCAACAAAAAACCTTTCCAAATGTAGCTAGTTCTGTCACATGTGTTAGCCTGGCACATGGACATCTTGGACATGTTGTTATGGGAACACAAAAGCAAATGACAAGGACCATAACCCACCAGACTGTTCAGTGTGTGTCACTTAGGGACTTCATGAGATAAAAAAGGCTAAAGCTGTATAAGGAACTTTCCAGAACATTTAAAGTTCATGTGACACCTGTGTCTAAGCAATTCTGTCTGCCTTCCGTGTTGCACCATGAGGACCCACTGATATAAAATGCTTAACTGTCTAAGTTGCAACCATGCACTTTTTGGAGGGCTAAGCGCCAGCTTGACATATTGTTGCTTCATTTATAGAAGGAAAGACAACAGTGATAGTTATGTTTCAGAATAACATTTATTGGAAATTGTTAGAACAATCTCACTGGTCACCGGCTTGAGCTTCAATCTCAGGATCCATGTATTTGTGATCAAAAGTAGGCTAATATAAAAGTAGTGTAAGTCATTACATTTCAGAGACAGTAATATTGTAATGTAACGTAGCCTATTACTTAAAAAAGACAGTAATAAGTAATGCAATGTATTACATTTTGGAAGTAACTTGCCCAACACTGCAGATGATCCAGTTGTCAGCTGCATTCGGGCTGTGAATAAACAACTTGTGTTTTACTTTTAGGCTGTCTGAAGGTATGGACAGCTATCAAAGCTACTATACATCACATTAAGAACGATGTACAAATGTTTTATATGTATTCAACTTGTGCCCCGCTGGACTTAGGCTACGTTTCTGTGGTTGACCGTTACTGTGACATATCAGTATAGCCACGGAAGATAGTTTGTGTGATTCATTCCCATGCATCAAGGTTATTTTCATGTAGCCTATGTAATTGTTTTTCCTGCACAGTGTAGAGTCTTGTTGTGATGAGAGGGATACAGGTATTTCATTAAAAAAACGTGCTCCCTGGAGAATAGCTGCAGCATTTATATCACAATTTAATCGGAGCTGATCACAACTTGTCATGAGTGATCTAGTCATCTCGATGAGCGTTCGGGCTGTGAATAAACGACTTGTGTTTTACTTTTAGGCTGTCTGAAGGTATGGACAGCTATCAAAGCTACTATAAATCAAGTTAAGAACGATGTACAAATGAAAGTCGGACACAAATATATAATTTAAATGATTTATTCAAGTTTGCAATATTTTGAACAGGCATCCACACAGTCACCTACTTTGTAATGTTCGAGACCTCCCTGTAAGCATCACGATATCCACCTCTCACCCACAACCTCACATACGAGTACTGAATGTGCATCAAAGTGATCTTAGGAAGGCAGATATAGCAAAAGATGAATGTAAACGACAAACGAGGCGATCGACATGGTAAGTCAACAATGTACACACCCCGGATTCCTATGACGAAAATAATAGAATGTCGCCAGTTGTCATGACTCAAGTTATACTGCAACACCGGCCGTCTTTCCTGCAACGGCAGTTTTTCTGTATTTCCTTTCTCCTGTAATATGACTTGATCGCTTTAAACTCCGCACACTGAGCTCTGATTGGTCAGCAGGCAGTGCTTTCACTGAGTTGAGCTCTTAGCCTGCAACCTAACCTGGTCCCGACCAGGTTAGCCGCACAGCATAAGTTACCATTGAGATATAACCCGCTAAAAAGAGAACCAGCTTCGTAGGACTGGAAACCCCGAGTTTTCCCTGAAGTTAGCCGGCTAAGCGAAAATCCTGCTTCGTAGTATACCCCCCAGGTTTCAAAAGGAAACAAAAGGCGAGCTTTATTTACAAAAGCTGAACAAAACAAGAATCCATGAACAGGTACGAGGCACGATGTAGCATCCAAACCAAAGGTGACCGTGACCAACATGAAGGGAGACATGAACGACAAATAATGAACCAACACCGAACACAGGAAGAGACAAGACTAAATACAGGGAGGGGTAATCACGAGACAAGAAACAGCCGGACAGGGAAGGAGAAACACAAGGGCAACAGGTGAACACAATCAGACAATCAGACACACGAGGGAAACTAACGACAGGGAGGAAGACAAGACACAGGGAGAACAGAATTGCAAAATAAAACCATGACAAGACAGACCAAACAAAACCGTGACAAAACTAAGAGTGTGACATTACTGTTGTTCATCTGGCATATTCAAATGTCTGCAAAAAAGCCAAATGTTCCTTTGATTGATGGCCAGGAATAGTAAACAGTGTTGTTCTCGCAGGCTGCGTTTTTTTATGTTTATCTGAAAATGGTTTGTTGATCTAATTAGTGTTATTTTTAACAATCAAACATAAGTGGCACCATTACGGTATGAAAAATCATAACATTGTGTAAAGTATTACAAGTGTGTATAAAAAAGGACTTGAATAACAGGCGTACACAAACACAATCTTGATTACAAATGGGAAACAGGTGCCTTGAATTATTTAATGATGTCATTATTTTTTCAAAACATATTTGTATTACGTGCCAGTGATGATTTCTTTATCTGTTTGTGCCACCTTTCAGATGCCTGAGTGATTAGTATGTATGAATCCATAAATCCACAGGGGTAACACTATTGTATTTGTCCACTGCTTCTCTCTGTTATTAGCTTGTTTACATTCGGATTGATCCGGTTTTGATTTGCGCCACATTATATTTCCCTCCAGCTTCACATAGTTCAGTATTACTCTGTTTGTGAAATGTTATATTAGTGTCTATTTGATGTCTTTATTGAATATTGAAAAAAGAAAGATAATGGATACCTCTTATAAAAGTGATATTATATCTGTTGAAGTGGTAATGGTGCAATGTTGGCATTGATTTCCTTTGTGTGAGGGAAAAGATATCTTAAAAAAGCTGAAGAGGTTTAAAGTGATTTCATTACAGTATCTTTGAATAAGGACACATTCAATCATTCAAATAATGAAACAACATTCAATATAACCTTCTTTTGAAATGAACAAAATTGTCGAGACAACCTTCTCAATTAAAAGAAAGGGTTTCAGCAGCCTACTGACAAAGATATGAAACAAAAAAATGAAATGCTATTTTCAAGTGGTGTTGAATAAAAACGGTGTGTTTGCCACATACTTTACTATGATGACAGCACAGGTATATTTAGGGCCAATCCGGTAAATGTTTTTAAACCATCTTAGAGAACGACACCATCTTCAGTATATTAGGGGGTGGACTAGTGGTGGCGGGACACAGCTGGGAAGTGGATTGAGAGATCTGCAGCCTGGGGCCTCAGACTTCTTCTGCCAGGGCTCACAATGGGACAATAATAGCATGCGGTGGCCGGATGTAATGATGCACATCCGCTCACATAGGACTGGAACCCGGTATCAACAGAAGATTTCTACGAAGCTGCCAGGTATAAAGGAAGTTCCCGCTGTCACATACTAGCTGAGATCAGAGAAAAATGTGAAATGTCTCGTCAGCTTAGAAAACACTGCAGAGATCTAGCCTATATAAAAAATATATCTTAAAGAACTCAAAACGGGACCAAGAAAGTTTCTGTGCTTCGTGTGGATTAGATCACAGCTCTTTGTCTTTCGAGGACTGTTTCTGTCAGTGTCAACACTAATCCTTTCTCTGAAAAATATCTCAAACAGTTCTCATCTTTAGTGAGGTATTTTTTTCACACCAATATTCTGATCCTGCCTTCTCGGAATGTTCCTCCAGAGTTTACGACCAATCCCATCGTCCTCGGAGGGCGTTGTGTCTCTGTAGCCCTGCTGGATCACATTAGCATCACGCTCATTGGAGCTGACAGGCCAGCAGAGCCGGGAGAAAACCAGCAGAGAGCAGAGGGACTTTATACAGTGTAAGGACCCTGACGCACCTTCACTCCCGAGGTGGACACACACAGATGCATCCAGCAGAGCTGACATTTCTACCGCTGCTCTTCCACTTAGCTCTTCTGTTTCCACTGCCATTGCCCAACATCTCAAAATGCCTGCAGTGCTTCTTTTTGTTTTTGGTTGTGAGACCTGTCAGCCGATCAGTTGCCTAAAGTACCACGCTATACTTTAAAGTTCACCCCTCTCCTTGTATCTGTGTGTTGTGCTTTGGGCCTGGTTCTGCAACACAGCTACGATCACAGACTAGAGGAGTGGATGGTGTGCAGACATGGAGACTCTCAGGGTCAGGTTTCCAGTGGGGACTGTTGCTTTGTGCAGTGTTATAAAACCCATCAAGTTTACATTAACCTCGTGGCCCTCGACTTTGCACCGAGGTGACGGAGGAGACGACGGAGAGGATCACGGAGATGCAGCACGAAGCACTTTGAAGATGATGGAAACTACTGGAGTGCAATTAGCACGATTATTATCATTAAAACACAATTAACAGAAAACGTTTAGCCAGCCAGCATGAACTGTGTGTGTGTGTGTGTGTGTGTGTGTGTGTGTGTGTGTGTGTGTGTGTGTGTGTGTGTGTGTGTGTGTGTGTGTGTGTGTGTGTGTGTGTGTGTGTGTGTGTGTGTGTGTGTGTGTGTGTGTGTGTTTCTATGCAATAATGATTGCATTAAAATAATGCAAATATAGGAATGTGGATTGGCCATTAGAGCACTGACTGTGCGGTCCATAAATGTTCTTCTTATGGAGGCGTGTGGTGCAGTGGGTTGTGCGTTTGTGTTCGGATAAGGGGATCACACAGGTTCAAACCCCACTGCAGTCAGCATGTCGTTGTGTCCCTGAGACACTTCACCCCAAATTGCTCCTGTGGGGATTGCCTACAGTATTGAGTATGTAAGTAGCTTTGGATAAAAGCGTCTAACAAGTGACATGTAATGTAATGTCTTAATTGATTGGTCTTGGTATTTCAGCTTTTGAAGCCCTTACTAATAATTATCTGTCCTCGATAAGAACATAAGATGTTTGCCTAATATCTCAAATATATAACACGTAGGTTTTTTAGTGTCCTTTTGTTCTACCCTAGTGTCCTTCAAATAAACTTCATAAAACTGTAAGATTTGTGAATGCATCAGTTTTGATTGTAGTCAAATTGATACAGCAATAAGATCTTGATCATTTCACTTCATAATTAGAAATTATATAATACATAAAAAGACAAAATAAACATTAATGAGGGCTTCTTGTGGTATAGTAGTTTCCTGACAATATGGCAAAGCAGGAAATAGCACATGGACATAATCTTGTCTAAATGTTAAAACAAGAACCAAGTGACATGTGTTGCAGTATATTTGTGACGCCAGACTCTTATATCTGTGCTACACTATGAGTTTACTTTTAAAAAGAGATGGTCCTTAACTCTGCCTCTGTGTCCTGCTTTTGGGTCATATGATTTATCATTATTTATTAAAAGAGTTGGTACCACATCTAGTGTTTTTAAGGTGTTAAACAATGTAGTTGTGTTATCTTCTACTCAAATCATCGACTGATAATGTTTGCTCTTCTTTTTTCCCAGCATGTACGCCCTGAGCGGCTCCAGGAAAGCACTGTCAGTCTCTGTTCACACTTCACAGTTGACAGCACTTTGAGTTCAGTGAAAACACCGCCCGGAGGAAAGATAAATGTCAGATCGAGCACTGTAATATTTATATAAATATATATGCAATGCATTTTGTTTTGTTCTAAGATCTTGAAGCCTCTCTCTATTCTTCTTTCAGAGGTCCTTTCTTTTGCAGCAGTAAAATGTATTTGCAAAATGTGGTAGTCCTGCTGGTAAAAGGACTTCATGACTACATTGTTGATATCAGACTGACATCTAAAGCATCTCTTTCTGGGCCATTTGGAATTATTTTTGATCCAGTTTTAAGAGAATGTGTCTTAGTCAGATATTCACAAATTGCATGCAGATATATCTCCTGGTTTAGTGTCAGTTTGTTCTTCAACACAGACTTTTACACTCTCCTTTATGTCTATGATAAATGAAGCTCAGTAAAACACTGTGGCTGACGCTGTAGAAACAAACTTTTATGTCTTACTTATTTTTGCTTGATTCTTAGTTAGTGCAAGCTAAAAGTGCGACATAAATTAAGCCCTCAGTGTTGGCATTGCCTCTTACAGGTGTCACATTATCACCCTAACCTATTGCAGCAGTCTACAAGCCAATAGCAGAGAGTGTAAGTCAGGAAAACATCTGTCAAGACCACTTTGACCTTTTACTGACTGATGGAGAGCACCGTTGTGTGTGGAATCAGCTCCCATCTGAACACTGTCATTTCAACAAGCAGGCATGAAGGCAACCAACTTTGAATACACAAAAACTACAATTCCATCAAACACAGTGTGGATTGTGGATCTGCCTGTCAGCAAACTACAATTTAGAAATACAGAGGATGAGAACAGGGACGGCTTTGTTGAATTATATTAAGAATGTATGTCCTTTCAAATATTTGAAACTCCCACATTTCAATAACAAGCATGTTATCTTGTCAGAATATGATAAGAAGCATAATAATCAGTTGAAATGACATAAGATTTGATTTGATGTTTCACATAAAACGCATTCTTTCTCATCTCTGAGACATTGTTCAGTAATTCACTTGTTTGTGTTAAATATGCACAGTTGTCTTTGGAAACACTCAAATATGCATGAAAAATGAAAAATACATTTGTCACTGGCTTGGATGCATATCGCTTTATTACACCTGTCTGAGTTGAAATTGGTTTGCGATAAATGTGTTGCGTGAAAGTAGATTGACACCTTCTCTTAATACTGGATAAGCAAAAGAGCGGTGGCAGTGAAAGCCCCGAGCTAAAGTCAGTTTGAGAAAATGGGCATAGGGGCTTTTTTTCAAGGTAATGCATTTTGCCTGAAGACATTGAAACTCCAGACAGTGCCTATCAAAGGAATTTTTCACTTCCCCTTTTCCCCAGATAGAAAATTAGGGGACATTGACAGGAGGAAACAAGGGAGAGAGATGCAGAGAGATGCCTACTGTACACAGACCATAATGACCGTGGTTAACTGTGTGCCAAAGTGACTGCCAAGAGGGATTTCACTGGCATTCCTTACAACTACAACGTTTGTTTCAGCTATTGCTGCACAGCTCTAGGATTTATCAGATTTGGATGCCCTTGAAAAGCTTGACCACAATATATTGTGGTGCCTCATGAAATGTTCCGGTTGTCAATACATTTTGTTTTAAACAAAGGAAGAAAGACCAAATATCCAAAAGCTGTAAGGTGAATTCAAGGTTTTTTTGTGTATTAGTATACAATAATGTCTTACAATTAAGCTAAACAATTATAAAGATCTCCCATCAACCTATACCAAACATTTCTAAAGTGTCAACATAAAATAAAAGATGAATTCTGGGTTAATTTTCCCAGTCATATAAAAGTAGCAGTAGTGATGTTCTTACTGGTAAACTAAAGAGAACCGAGCACAACCTCATACTCATTGACATATTTAAAAAGCATTTTATTTCACACTCACATAACTATATTCTTAATCACATTCTTCAAGTTGATTTGATCTTTCCCCGTATGTGCCTTACTAACAAATAAAATCCAACACGCTGCACCACAGATCAAATTGCTGTCTGTAATGGATCTACAGACAGGAAATACACCAGGATATATTTTTCATAAAGAGACAGGCAGCCAGTTTATCATCGAAGAAAAACAGACGAGACAGATATTCAAACAACACTTAAGCTAAGAAAAATAGCTGGATCGTGTTTTAATTGATGGTGTGCAGAACGTAACCTTTAGTTAAAGCTAATTACCTCCGTTGTGAGTTCGCTCCTGAGCCAACAGTAAAACAGCCTCCGTAAAACAAGGCAATGAGCAAAAATAAATAGTTCATGACTCAAGTGTAAAACACATCATAGTAGTGGATAGCTGAGGGGAAAGTGCTGACATTATGTTATAGTATATGCGTCTGAAGCAAACACCAAAATGTGATCATCCTGTCTGGCAGTGAGAGGGTTTATATTAATCTTAAGGGGAAAAACAGACTGTTTGAAACAGGATCTGTCTCTTGTAATTTAAAAAAGTGTGTCTGGTTTTATGGCACAGCTCAGTCCCCACAATCTTTTGTCTGCACCTTGCACAAACAATTTGACACATTAAGGTATGTTCCTGCAGATTGGAGGTGGGAAATAAAGCGATAGTGAGTATTCTGAAACATCACATAAATGTAAGTTTTGTCTGCCTATATTATTCCTTTATTCCTTACAGTACTTTCCTTACACTGCCTTTTCCTAGTTTCATCTCATACCGTGCAGTGAAGTTGAAATAAAGACTTTTTTTAAATAGCCAAGTTAGAAAGCAGTCTAGCAGTCTCCATAGTGAGGGTACATGGTTGTGGTGGTAAACATAGTTAGTGAAGCTGTGGGTTAGTGGGTAGCACTCAGTCTGGGGAAAGGCCATTATAGGTGTAGGTAGTGTCCTCAAAAGACATACACTGTGAATGTGCCTGAAAACAGTCAAAGTCAACCACTGAACTCAAAGTTGCACTTAAGGTCACATGTCATGGTCCTTTCTACTGATCATAATACCATTGTTGAGGGATATTACAATAGAAAAATACTGTGCAATTTTCCAAACTCACATTGTTTCGCATAGAGCATCTCTGTAAACTACGTGTATTCACTCTCGTTGGAGCTCTTGCCCCCCTCCCTGTGAGCCCAGTGTGCTCCGTTGACCAATCCACAGACTTCCTCACACGCACACGCAGCTCTGCTGATCTCTCCTCCCTGGCTGCAGGCTGATAACAGACAGTTGCGATCGTGGCGAGAATGGGTCTGCAGAGAGAATTTCGCCGCGATCCCAACTGTCTGTTATCAGCAGCAGCCCGGAGGAGACATCAGCTGAGCTGCGTGTGTGTGAGGAAGTCCGTGGATTGGTCAATTTGGACCAATCAGCGGGGGCTTAACGTAACGGCTCCGCGGACTTATCGTAACGGCTCCACGGATTGGTCCATTTCGTTCCGGTTACAACATGACGTCCTGATGTACCCGGAAGAATCAAATGGATGATGACGTTTCACCAACGAGGCGTTTTGGGGAGTTCTTCTCTGTGTTAGAGTTTTACTCGCTACAGGGTGTACTTTGAGGGTTTTGACTCTGCACACCGTTTACATGCATAAAAACCTTCATAACACACAAGGGGACGGGTAATAACCGGAAAAGCATGACATGTCACCTTTAAGGCCCATAAAAACAGGGTTTTTGTTCTGAGAGTCTGTAAAATTATCATTAGATTTTCAGGTTTCTTTTTTGTAACAACGATGCATGTCTGGAAGCTACATGAAGTGGCGCTACAACAGTCCAAAGAGCCACTTTATTTAATCAGTGTGTTGTGATGAGTAGTTCCTGGTTTACTCGTCTCAAAGTGACAGGTGTTTTAAATGGGTTTGTGGTTAGATGTCTAAAAAAGATCTGGGGTACACACAAGCTTAAAAGAGAAAAAAGATGTCTTTGACATTAGAAACGCAGGTTAATATCTCATATGTCTAGAGTTGGATTTTTAAAATGATGGTCTTATAATGCGGAGATTATCATGCTGAACAAAATGTGTAAGTATCAGATATGTGAGTTTGCTGCAGAGTTTATTTTCTTGATGTATGAAAAATCTCATTGGCTGTTAGAGGTTTTCAAATGATTTAACAGAGAGAAAAAGAGAAAGGGCAGACAGGAGGAGAAATGTAAGAAAATATAAACCCATCTTTATTTGGTAATTACTAATAATGTAACTCATGTCTCATGTTAATGGCATTGTATTCATAACAATGAGAACATCTTGAAAAGACCCTGAAAAGGTTGTGGCAGCAGACAAGAATTATTGTTACATTAAGTGAAGGGCATCTGTTGTATAGAAGATCTCAGCCTGATACCGTGCAGAGGGAAAACAGCTATAGCAAATCATTCAGATAGAAATATATAATCTAAAAAGGTCAGGATCTACAACACTACAGCCTCGGGGGTTTCACAAGCCCTTAAGACAAGTGAATCATTTACATAACACAAAGGTTTCGCACTTGACCTATGTGTAGGAATATGATTACAGGGGACTTCAATCCCCGATGTGTAACATTAAGAGGCAATGAAAGAATAACACACACACACACACACACACACACACACACACACACACACACACACACACACACACACACACACACACACACACACACACACACACACACACACACTTCAGCCTTTGTATCAACCCTCTTCTTATCTTGTAAGCAAGCTTTGTGTAAATATAAATCACCCCGTGTGAACACAGTGCAGCACCCTGTGATGAAGAGCCTTAGTTTTCTTCTTCATTGTTCCACACAATACAAAAGTTGCTACATGCAGGGGTCAGAGGTCAAGAAATACTGCTTTACTTTACTTTATTTTAACTATATTTTTTCTTTTTTTTAATGTTATTATAGTGTTCTTAAAATAGTTCTCTATCTGTGTTTTTAAATGTTTGTTTTACGTTTATGTATGCACCACGAAACCAAGTCAAATTCCTCGTACGTGTCAACCTACCTGGCAATAAACCTGTTTCTGATTCTGATTCTGAAAGGTGCACAAAAGTCATTAATAACATATCCATATACAGCAAGCCTTCCTGTCTTTCTGGAGACAGCTGTCTTCTCACACGTTACCTAACAACAAAATATAAACTGCAAAATCCTCCCAGACACTGTCAGAGTGAGAAAGAAAAGATCTAGGCGAGCTGGATTTACAGTGGAGCATTAGGAGCACAGACACCTCGACAGGCTGGAGGCGCCGATAGGGAGCGTGTTTCCGATTCCACAGTGTGACTGATGCTCTGCACTGGCTCAGATCCCCCCCGATCCCCCAGAGTCTGCTCTCAACACGCTCCGCCTGCTGAGTGCTGCTCAGGGACTGCTCGGGACGCCGGCCTCACGCTGCTGTGGTTTACAGCTCGCCCGTGTTTACAGTCCACACAGGGGGGAACATTGCACTTCCCACAACAAATCCCAGCAAACACTCAACTTCTGTGAGGTGTAGCATTATGTACCAGACTTGGCATGAGAACAAACGAGGGGAAACAAAGGAGGTAACTGAACAGAGAGAGAGAAAGTATATAGTTAGTGTAAGAAATCTTACCAAAGCAAGAACAAAGTCAAAACCAGCTTTGAGCATGTTGGATGTATCTTGAACCAGTTTAAGATTAGTCCTAACGAATTTAACTTTAAAACTATGATATTGGTTATGTCTTTTATTTTTGTATTGATACCACTGAAAACCTGATCCATACTATACAAAATAAAATACTCCTTGTCTTAGTTCAAGTTCTGAATACATTCACACATGACTTCATTGGTTTGGAGAATGTACAAACAAACGTTATAGTTTACTATTTAGGCTTCTCCAGTGTTTTTACATGCAAGTGATGAAGTACTTACGAATACTCAAGTAACAATAATGGTTTGACTAATGGTGGGTTAAGTTAGTTAAGGTAATAATAGTTGTCAGAATAGAAAACACAGAAGGTTTTTGGGGAAACTCAACTGACTGAACAGAATATGAATGCAGTGTAACTTGGTCCTCAGCAGAATGAACTGATCTGATTGACAACAAACCCCAGCAGGCCCAACAAACACAAAAGAACACATGCTGGAACGAGAACACAGTGTTAACACAGATCGCTTGACACAAACAAGGTCAGAAATGTTTATAAAAAGCAGAACAAATAAGAAAAAGAAAAAGTAGAGGTTTGACATTTTATTATTGATGTTAAGTTAGAGAGGTGTGGAGGAGTGTGGATTTTTGCTTTGCCCTGGTGTGTAAGGTGGAATTTAGGAGGCTTTATCTGTATGGACTGCAGAGCTAATGGGTTCAGCATCAAAGTGTTGACATCTCAGCCAACACACAGCTAAGTAGAGGACTCTATATTTATACCGGTCCATGCCTGATGCCACAAAGTAATTGTACAGCGGGCGGTTTTGGCTCAAGTGGTAAATGCTGCTCTTGGAGGGTTGGTGGTTCAACCCTCAGCCTGTGCAAAGGTCCTTGGGCAAGCTTATAACCCAGAAATGTTTTTGTAGGCCAAAAAACTGTAAGCTTAATGAAAATGTTTTATGTAAAAATGTGTGAGATTGCTGTATGTGTAAAGAGGTTAGACTGCTTTTCAGTGTATTTAAATCAATGAAGGAAGTCTAAATAATAGATCCACCCCCATAGAGCCCAATACATTGAACAGCATCATAAACTGCAGCCTTGAAAACTATCATGTTGTTGAATCAATATGTCTCAGAATATGAGGAGTCATAGGAAATGCATTGTATTCCTCTTAAATCTCTGCTCTTGGGTGAAAAAGGACTGCCGCACTGAAGATAGGGTAACCTTCTACAAGGGTACACAGATAAAAACAGACAATTGTGTCAAGATAATAGTTTTGTAAATGTCTGCACTCTGCAGGATGACAGGGAGTTTAGTGTACTAAATACTGAGTAAATAGTAGACACTTCACATGACGGAATGTAAATATACAGGAAATAAGAAATGATAGATGCCAGAGCCCTTTTGGATCATTAATGTCTGAGACTTTGCCAAACCAGAGACTGATTAGTGAGAGCCTTATTCAAACATATTGAAATAATGATGGTGAGTAGCAGATAGAGGACGGCACTCACTCTGGAGAAATGTCTCATTTGAGCTTATCATTCATTAGTTAATTACTGCTTCAAGAGTGAGTACAACTGCAACTTATAATTATGTTTATAATTAACTAACATTAGCCCAAGATGTTGTCCTACTCAAACAACTATTTTGCTTATACAACCGTCAACATGTGGACAGTAGGGACTGGAGATGTAACCATACACCATGTGCTTACAAGTATTTCTGTTTGTCAACATTACTGAAAAAATTGGAATTGTTATTGATTACTATTAAGCACCAATTACATGTTAAATAATTTCATAAATTAGATGGAAGGTTTTTCCACAGGTGGTTAATGTGCCAGTGTATTTCAGTATGTAGGCTACATTATGTATATAGCTTTAACTGTCCATGGATTTGAGTAATACCCATCTAATGAAATACCCAGTAAACTGAAGTCAACCCATGCTGAGAAAGAGAGAGCTTAAAAGGAGAAGAGAGATTATCATAATACAGCCGGGCATTTTGCAAGACATTAATGAGACAGGCTGGAGGACTACTAATGACCCGGACAGTGAGGGCAATTATCCACAGATTAATTCACTATTAAAACGTCCACACCTCTGTTTGCATGCATATGCATGAGATAATGACAAAAATGACACACTCACTCTCAGTCTGCTGCTAACATGCATTTTTGTATTCAATATCCCATTTGCTGGGTTGTATAACCATTTGATGCCATAATCTCCTCTGTTCTGATCTGAGTCACACAGCCTGTCTGTTGAAACAGCTCTCAAAGAAGCTGTCCACGTCTCTCTCCCTGACCGGGGTCTGCCTGTGAGAGTCTGCTCCGTCTGCTGGTGCATCTCAAGCTGAAAGCTTTTCATGTCAGCTATTATTTACAAAAATTAAATCATCACACTTTCTACTGATTTAAAGGTGTACTCCTCCAATGTTTATTACGCACCTAAATAAAAGAATAAAATGTTCTTGAGTAGGGCTGATTTTGTTCCTGTAAGTCAAAACAACGTCTACTGATTTCTTTATTTAAAACAGCTCCAGGCAATTATGTCCCTAATTACAGACTTTATATTCAGATGTGTGTAGTTATCATTATTTTTCATAGTCTATACGTCTATTTACACTAATCTAATTAGTGTAATTGCTGTATAATGTGCTCATGGCCAGTCACAAACACATTAGCCCTGACTGCAATCGAGAGAAATCAAGAGGAAGAACAATTACCAGAGATGTAGATTAACAGAAACCTAGTGAACACACTAAGCGGGGTTGCAGCATGTTGTTACGGCTGCTGCCTTCCTGGTCCTTTTAACTGTGTTAACCTGTGTTATATGCAAATGAGATGTGCGGTTGCCCTGACATCATATGTATCATATGTATACCTTTGTATTTAAGTAGGCTCACTTATTAGAGTCCTCCCTTTGTTTGGTTGCCCATTTAAACTTGTGCCCTTGTGGCGGTCTTTGTTTGTTATTTAAACCGGTGCTTTTGTGGCCTTTTGTTTGTCCCAGGCTTCTTGCCTGCCATTTTGTTGTCCTGCTATACAATAAAACTGTTCATAATTATTACCAATTCCAACTGGTGTATGTTGCTTTCCTCTTCCCCTAGTCGGGACGTAACAATGTTATTGACAGACTACTATCGGAAAACCAACAACACGGCAGAAAGTCATGAGGGAGCATGAACATCATGGATAGAACCAAGGAAAGCAGTCGAAAGAAACATATTTCAGCAGCCTGGAACCAGCTCCTGATACAAAAACATCTGTCACAAGAGGGCAGAGAGAAGCGAAAACATGCTGAGAACACTAAATAAAAAGGGGGAAGAAAACTTTGAATGAAATCTCATACACCTCATGCTCTCTGTTTGGGCTGATACACACTGCGCCACTGTGTAAATAAATACAAATATATATAAAGAAAATTACATAGCCCCATATCAACACTGGCACTCCATATCTAGTACATTCCATGACATTAATTTTGAATTGTTATGTTTTTTCCTTGTGTATTGTTAATCTGTCAGTGCCATTCAAAGTCTGGTGACCAAATTCAGTTGGATTCATCATCTACCATCCATGCATGTTGTTACCATAATACACTGCAATACCTCCAAAGGAAATTCAACAAAAGTGTTGGACCAACATGCTGATTCAGCAGTATCATCACTCGAGGCAAAATAACAGATATGGAAAAGGAGAAGCTGGTCAAAATGAATTTTCTTTACAGAACAATGCACTGTTAATCATCGACAGCATCTTATAATGAATCAGATGTCTTTTGTGACATTCTAAAATATTTTCTTATGTATACGACATTTTAGCTATGATCACAAGAAGGTCAGTTGGTCCACCACTGGATGATGAGGAAAGTTGAGACGTTCTTGGTTCAAATAATAAACACATTTGCGACCCAGGTGCCACTATATTACAGTTTTGAGTTAAACTGAAATATTTCAACAAATGTTGGATTGGTGGCCATGAAATTAGCTACAAATATGTAGGATCCTGAAACTATAAATCCTGATTACTTTGGTTATCCCCTAAATGTTCCTCTATAATGTGCTCAAGGTCAAGTTTATTCAGTGAAGTGAGATGATATGGCACAAAATCTAGTACAACTATTATTTTCCATAGAGGATGAATCCTATAGTTTTCTCATCTCTGTAGGTTTAGATGTTTGGTATAAAGAGAGATTTCTTGAAAATACTTCGATAGATTGTCATGAAACTTGGTTCAGGCATGTCTATATTTTACTATCTTAAACATCTTTCTTCTCATTATCAAACCTACACAAAACAATGTACTTCTGCCACACTTATTTCTTAATATCTTCATGTTTGTAACACCATCAACTCTTTTACAAAAGATCTTCTCTTGCAACAGCCTTTTCACATTAACTATTAACCATCATTTTTATCCATATTCGGATTCCTTTACAAAGAGCATTCCAGCCTTACAGAGCTGCTAGCGTTAGTCACTTAGCCTTGTTTTATATTCATCAAAGTCAAAAAAGCCTTGTAAAAGATATCCTTGTTAATAAGGAACTGGAAAAACCTCATGTTGGTGTCAAGTTGCTAATGCACTTCTAGTCAGAAGCATGAGACAGGAATGTGTCTAATGCAGGCAACGTTTTTGAACATCTATTCCAATCACACACACGCACACACTCATTCACACGTTTCCAATTGCAGATTTGTCAGTTTACACTCTGCGGGTGACATCAAACAAGCACCTTCTGCCAAAGGGAAGCGCAACCGTCAAAGCTGTGACCTTTCAGCTCCTTGTGACACCACCTTTCCTTCATGCACACAGCACAAACATGTTGCTGCGTGTATGTGATGTGTCATTAGGAAGCGAGATCCGGAGGCAAATGTATTGGTAATCTAATATAAATATAATTAAAACATAGCAAACGTTTTGTCTATTCCTGGTTTAAATGGCTGGCTACAGCACTAATGGTCATTAATATCATCACATTATTACACAGCAGTGCAGTGGTTCCAAAAGTGAGGGGCGCAGAGGCATGACAGGAGGGGGCGCGAGAGACCAGGAGGAAAAATGGTTATTACAAATTTTTAATTTTTAAAAAAGATTAAAAAATCATAATTAGAACAATTATTGATTCGAAAATAATATGATACAGTACAGTACTATTATGTCTGGGTCTCTGTGTTTCATTAAAGCTCAGCTCTGTGTGTGTGGAACGAGCCATTTTGTGTGCGCGAGCGAGAGAGGGAGAGAGAGAGCGCAACGGTACCGGAGATCGTTGTTGTTAGCTTCTGGTGCTAGCGAGCTACGCTAACGGATATAAGGAGTTTTTTCAACAACAAAGTGGAAGAGAGTCCTCTCCTGTCAGACTGAGAGATTCAGTGAGCTAAAGGACTCTCTCAGTGTTTAGATAGTTAACTTTAGTCTAAGTTATCTCAGTGGGTCTCAAACGTTTTGGTCACCATTAATGTAAACAATTATTTCCGAGGCACACGTTTATATGATCATTATAGTTATAAAAAAATAAGAGAATAAATGAAAAACAGGTATGAAATACTATATGACAGTAAAAAAAGAATAAAGTTTAAAAGGGTGATTTGTAAAATATCCATAAAGAAAAAGTAAATCAGTTTACAGTTCTGTTTCAAGTGGGTGTTGAGAGAGGTATCCATAGATCTCTTCATTTTGCTCTCAAAGTGCACCAGATTGATGCTTTTAACTTAAATATTTTAAAATAAATCTTCCCGGGGGAACATGCCCCCGGACCCCCCTATGTGAGGGCCACACACCACCATCACACATATAGCACTTTACCCCTGCTTACACCTATATGGCGTGAGCTGATTATCCAGCTTTCATTGTGACAGTCGCGGGTACGCTGTGTATTTGCGTGGGGATTGTTGCAGTAGAAAATTCCACTGTAGCGACCGGTACATTAATGGGAAACCCTAAATGTTTGAGCACCCTATATGAAACGTCAAGCTACCCCACAGCACCCCCAAAATAAATCTCTGGCGCCGCCACTGAGCCTGGTTATTTGTGTTGGGGGGGCCCGACTTTTTTTTTCTCCAAAGGGGGGGCCTGACAGAAAAAGTTTGAGAACCACTGGCTTAGTGTATTGTATTGAATTGTATACTTAGTCTGATTGGCAGAGGTGGGAAGTAATGGAGTACAAATACTTTGTTACTGTACTTAAGTACATTTTTCTGGTATCAGTGCTTTACTCCACTACTTGAGTAAAGAAGATTAGTCAGTACTTCTACAAGAGTATTTTTAAACATGAATATCTGTACTTCTACTTGAGTAAAGGATGTGTGTACTTTTGCCATCTCTGCTTATTGGTCACTTTCGACATTCTACGCTATGTTTTTTCTGAATAGTAACCGTGGCAAACCAATCAATTAAATCTGCACAAAGAACATCAGTTACTTTAAAGTCAGCTGTGGACAAGTGGTCGCGTTAACCGAATATTTCCCGTCTATGACGGATTTTTTTAACAATGACGGAAAAATCTGAAAGCATTATCGAGCAGCATTTTGACAGATTAGAACAAACCCAGAACAGCGCCAAAGTTTCCCTGCAGCGAGGCTCTGGTGTTTTGCTGAGTTATGCATGACCGTCAAAAAGGAAATTATATCGTTTGCCGTACAATCATTGAAATGTCTGTGTTTTTGCGCGCTCCCGCGAGGTGCAGTGGGCAATGGGCACGCATAACACGGCGCCACAGTTCACGAGCACCCCCCCCCCCCCCCGTTGTGCAGACCGACGGGTTAATAATGGATTTTGACGGACATTTTAAGATCCTGTCCGTCAAAATGACAGGCAGCGAAAAAGTCTAGCACACCCTCTGCTGTGGACATAAAAACATTTGTTTTAACATATTGATTTGTAGCCTATATGTATAGAGAGCAATTGGTCATGCTAACAGTCAGGAGTATATCTCAACAATTACCGGCTTGCTGCACATTATCCATATTTACATTTGGTGAAAAAGTATTGTGATTATGTTCTTCTCCATATCACCCATTACTACTTGAGAGAGTGGAAAAGTAGTATAGGCTGCGATGTGCTGCAGCCGTGGAGAGGAGACTGGTGCGGGAGTGAAGCTGCTTTGTCTCATCACAGCAGGAGAGTGACAGGTGGAGGAGAGTCAACTTTCTAAAGTCAAAGCTGAAAAGAACCTCTACTTGGCCTCCATCAGCTTCATAGTTGGCCTGCTTGTCTAGAGCAAACATCAGCAGTCAGGTTTCTTTTCACCTCGCTCTCGAATGCTCTCCTGCATTCGATGCTGACGTTCTGCCAGGCAGCAGCAGGAGGCAGAACAAGGTTCACACTGCCAAGAGGTGCAGCACTTTAACAGAACTTCCTTTTGTTCACTTTACTGAACAATCTACTACCCTTTTAAGATATTTTTTCCTTCACCAGAGAGAACTTTCAGCACCCTGTTCCATTCACAGACTGATTTTAAAGAGCAGTGGTACAGACAGTATACAGTGTAGAGAGAGTAGGGTGGGGGATAAGACTGATGAGCTAAAGGAAATGAAAAAAGAGGTATCATACATTCACAAACCCACGCACAGTTCCAGCAACTGTCACACCTTCGGTCAGGAGACTAAAGAGTCAAATAAACAATTGATCCTCTGAAACAGCCTCAGACTCTATTCATCATTATATTGATATCATTGTGGCGTCTAGAGACTAGGGTTGACATTTCAAAAGACTTGAGAATAATCTTTTGATTTCTCTCTTCTCTCTGGCAACCCTGCATGCCGCCACAGCAGAAAGTCATCACACTGACTTCCTGTGTCACATTACCAGAGATACATTCTGTAGTCTTGATGTCTAACAATCCCTCTATGTGTAGACTTGTGTGTTTCAATAAATAACGTTTGATTAACTAAAGAACTAGGGCATAAAGGTCGTAGAAATTCAGGTGTAGAGAAACAGGGTGTAATGTCACCACAACAATAGAAATGATTATCCCGTTTTGTCTTTTTTTCATATTTTCTGAGAGGAGAAATATCAAATTCAAGCACCACACAGATTAAATATTCACATCTGTTTCCTGTAGGTTGCCAGATTGCTAAACGTCAGCAAGAGCTTTTAATTACAATCTGGAAAAGTATGTTTCCTTTTCTGCTGAATGTAATGTGGATGTATTTTTAAGGTTAGTAATACATGTCAGTACCTTGCTCTCAAAGCTCATCTTAATCTTGGTGCCTGTCACGAAGGTAACTTCGTTACTATAGACTGACGGCTTTGGGGACCTTGTAATATTGCACATATGGGTTTGCACTTTATATAACGACTTCCTTTTGCACAGTAAGAATGTCACTCAGCACTTTAGTGAACAGTTTGCACTTTATTAGCATGATTTGCACAGTACCGTTTTGACATGGCCCATTTGCACATTTTTATATAATATATACTATTTATTGATGTAGTCGTTGTTAAATGATTAAACCGTATTATTTGGAATGTCGTCTGGCAGATGCTGGTCGGTCCTCGGCTCCACCTGAAAAGAGAGGGGAGTTATAGCGAGAGCACCGAGAGTATTTATGATTGTGTAAGATTGACAGCGGATGAGATTAATCATTGTGTGCAGATGTCCTGTTTTAGCGTGTATACATCATGACGTTAAGTTGCATTAATTGTAGAAGTGAACACTGTGTAAAGGTTACGTCCATCGCTTACCCATGCTGTTTCGTCCTGTGTCCGCTCCAGTGTGTTTGGCCAAAAGGTCCTCGGGGGGAAACAAACACTGACTAACCCCCTAAAGTAAACGCACCAGGAGCGTCTGCGCTGCGTGACGGCCGTGCCGCGGCGTTCGCAAAGTTCGCGGCCACTCTAGTCAATGGGTGCTATTCCACCAGACGCGCCGCGCTGTGCCGCGGCTCGAAGCGTCCCAGAAGCTCCTCGCCGCAAGGAATTTCTAAAATATAGGATGAATCCTATTTTTGACGCGGCGCAGCGCAGCGCGGCGCAGCGCGGCGCAGGCAGGAAGTGATGAAAATCACCTTGTTGTCTGCTTTGCTGGTTGAGGGGGTGCACCCAAAACCGGCTCCTTCTCCTCCCCCCCACCACCGTCTTTCAAGTAGGAGAATACATCCCAGTGTTCTCCTCCGGTTTACAGGCACTGTCAATTATATATATATACAATAATTATGATGATGAATGCATATTTTTTTACCACTAAAATACAGCAACACATCTTTGATTCATGTCGTTTATAACTGGAATATTACAATTATTATTAACTGTGTCTGTAGTCTACAACACAACAAAATAGGAAATAACAACAATAAACCCGATTTAAACGGACACAAACATAAACCATTTAACTACGTACAGCCTACTACTTGTAGAAGTACAAATGTCCAGGAAATATTCCAAAATCAACAACAACTGCGAGGCTGCACCAAGCGGCAAACTCTGGGGAACAGCCGGGAAGCCAATACGGAAGTGCCACACACTGCAGTTCATATATTGGCCGATAGGCGATGGCTGCAGAAAGGAGCAATTTCCATAGAACCCCATGTTAAAATGCCCAACTTTACAGCAGAAAAAAACATGTTTCTCTCCCTGGCTCCATACATTTTTATTATCGATATTGTTAGATTCCACCTTCATGATTATGGATCTGTGAGTGAATTGTTTTCTAACACGACCCTTTTATTTATATTAGGTCTTAAAGTTTTTGCATTAATTAGGGCGTGGTCACGTTGATGGACACGTACATGCCTCACTGTCAGCAACTTGTCCACTCTGCTAGGCTACAACCACAGAGGCTACAACGTTAGTTAGTCGTAGTTACTGTACTTGACCCTTTAGCTTTAGCCGTGTTCGTGGTGATTGTGGGAATATTGTTACATATACCAGACAATTAAGATGTCGTGCTGTGCGCTTGAATGTACTAACAGAACTTCCAAGAAGTCTACTCTCAGCTTTTTTCGGTGATAAAATGATAATATTATACATGTTAACCCCGTTAGCAGGTGTTTGTGTGCTTGTTAGCTTAGCTTGTTATGTAGCTTATTAGCCAGCTAAGGACGTAACCCTTTGTACATGTGTATATGTATATATACAGTTTAGTTTATGATTCAGCCTTGGGTAAGACTTTTATAGTGTATGGCTATGACGCCCATAACGCTAAATGGGAGCAAATGTTAAAAGGGGACCCAATTATCCCAGTGGTGGCCGCCGGAGTCCGCCGCCGAAGCTAACCGGAGCTGTAGCTAGCCCTTTGCGGCTCCGTTAGCTTCGGCCAGCGGCGGAGCCCGGCGTTATAACTGGAGATCAAGGAATGCAGCGAAACGCGGACTTGGTTCGCCTGCAGCCCGCTATAGTATTAGCTAAATAAATGATGTTGAACAAGCCTTATTAAGCTGAACATCGCCACAATTGTTCTGCTATGTATCAGTACTTATTTTTATTTTCTTAACGTGTGAATGACAAGCATTAAGAATAACAACAAATAGCTATTTATCTTGCATATTGTCTCGTTTGATTATGAATGTAAAGTTTATATAGTGGAACTACACTGTTTTATCAAAACCAAAGTGCCACGCAGTAACTTGGTAGGCCCATGCATGTATTTCAGCAGGAAATGTGCAACCTAGATTACATTTACCAACACAGACTATATAGAAATATTTGTAAAAGTTGTTCATGCGTTATTAAGTGAATATGGCATTAACCCTCCTGTTGTCTTTGGGTCGGTTTTCATGTATTTTTGAATAAAGGTTTCCTTTAGGTGATCCAGACAGGCTGGACCAGTGGGTGCTGTTTGCAAACCATCACATTTCTCTTCAATTTATGCAAAGACTCTTTATCATAGATAGAAAATTGCCATTTCCCCCACATACTCTATGTTAAAAACAGATGAATTATATTACCTATTTTTACATTATTTTAATAGCAACATTCATTCATCTGTTGTCATCTTATAACTTATTTATCTTAACAGCTATCACTGTAAAAAAGAAAACGATTTAATTTTACTATACAATATTTATCTTTATTATTATTATTATTTCTGCCTGCACTAATTTATTATTCTTAATTTAATTTTGAATTTCTTTTATTGTTTTATGTCTTATATAACTATGTTGCATTGTTGGAGGAGCTCGGGACAGATGATTTGCATTGCCATTCCTACACTGTAGCTTATGTGCTATGACATAAATCCTTTGAATCTGAATCTTGGAAACACGTAATTGTTGAATAGATTAACTGCATAGTTAACATGTTGGCCCTCTATTGTCTTTTATAATGCACTCTTACATTTAAAACAACATTATTCAAAAGAAAGTTGAATATCTACAGACCTCAAAAAGTTATTTTATGTGTTTTTGTTTATTATTTTTATTAGGGAAGGAGATGCCTGAAAACACTGCAGTGACCACCATTTTCTATTTCACCAAAGAACAACAGCCTAGAAGGAAAAGCAGGGTGAGTAGCAATGACGAGGTCAGTGACAGTCCTAGTTCGATTGTTAACAGCAATGAGGAGGTTGCAGATGTAGACCATGGTAGTGGTGAAAACAGTCTTGCTGCTGATCAGAGCAATATCATTATGATACAAGGCACACCTGAAGAAGCCTTTGTTGTTCCACATGTGGAGCATAATGACATTCCAACAGTCAATGCTTGTGAGGATGTTGGTTTGGGTAGCAGCAGCCAACAAACAAAACAAATTGAAAAACAGGCAGACTCCGCCTCTGTTCACTCTTACACTTGGGCTTTAAACGAAGACGGGTCATACTGAATAGTTTGTGCACACATTTCTAACATGTGATCTTTCTTTCATGTAGGACGCTTGAGGGGAGTTGCAACGCCTCGGCCAATGGGATGTCTTCTCCACGTGAAAGAGATTGAAGGCATAATTTATAACTTGAGACAATTTTCCAAAAGTGATGACTTGTATTGGCTTAGATAGTAAAGGATTACATCTAACACGAATCAAGATCGTATAGAAAACAAGGAAAGTGTAATCCTTAGTTACATAGGAAAAGATGTAATCGGATTAGTTTTACTTTTTTTAATAATAGGGAAACTCAGGATTACAATCTTATTCAAAACCTAAAAAGAGCATATAGTGCTTGTTGTAAAATGATCAAATGGTATCTCTTCTCTGGAAGCCGTACTGTTCTGTAGGCTAATACTTTAATTGTGAATCTATACACCTACTGCCTGAATCTGCTTTATGGCATTATATTATACATTTAAGTAAAAAAAACATATTAACATTTCTTCTCTCCTGTGTTTATTTGCATTGCATTTGATATTGAGGTAATCCAAAACAAAAATAAAGATATCACGTTACATTACTTTTATATCTTGATACTCACATTAAGTTACTGGTTGTGTTTTTGGCAAGTAGCCCTCCCAACCCTGTACATAAGTTATATCATTTTAATTACTGATACAGTTGTTGCACATCTTTCATTTATTTTCTAGTGTACTTGAGTCATAAAATGATTCGAAACCTTTACTTTTCATAAAATGCAAGATGTAACTTTCAATGTGGCATTAACAATGTGAAATAGATCTGATTAAATAAAGAGTAAAAGCACAATCTTAAATGTTGACATTTATCATTTTCCTATGCTTATTGTTAATGTAGTGGTGTTATAAACAAAATGTTGTCCTAAAGGAAATTAAGATGTTTTTTATTTGTTGACAAAAGATTTAAAGTTGATGCTCACAACATGTGGGAACATTTATGGAGAAAAATGTTTCTATTGTAAAACAAATATTTATCTGCATACTGAACAATTTCGAAACTCTCTAAAAGGTATTATCTTCTGTGACATTACGACCCTGTAGGGATTGTGGGTATTGCACTTCATAATTACATTCTATGGTATGCTTATCACATATTTGATGCCAACATACATGGGACTAGGGGAGACCTTCTTGTTGTTTGCATTGTCACTGATAAATGACAGCGTAGTATTCATTGTCAAGATGTTGTGTTTTTAAACTTGGGACTCTTTTCAGACTGCTCCGGCTTGGGAAAAGATTTGAGCCTTAATGTGTAATGTTTTCTGTATTGTATGGTAAGCTTATCCTTTCATTTGATAGTCCCATTTGGATGTGATAGCTAACATTTGCAGTAAGCAGTAGACAAAAGAAGTGAAAATATGAATGTAATTTATTTTCAATATTTACATAAATACATAATTATTTTAACAAATAAAATAACAAAAAACATCATAACAAATACAAAATAAAAGGTTTGACAGACAGCCATGCCCAGCATGGGCCTGGAGAGCTGCAGAGTCCATTGGGGGAAGAGGGGGGGGGGGGGGGGGGGGTGGGATGTGGGGAAGAGGAAGAGCAGCCATGTTAACAGTGTTATGGCTACAGATGTAATCTAACTCAACATTAGCCATGACAGTCTGGGTTTAACAAGGGCCTTAGAATACATACTCTGAAGGCCAAATCCAAAAACAGTGATTCTGACATTTTAGCAGTTCACAGTCTTTGGAGGTGGTCTTTCAGGCAATTGGCTAGTGACTTAAAAAACATATAATTTCCCCTAGGGGTGAAATGAACTCCATCTCGCAAAAACAGCCCAGGACTGTCATGTCTAATGTTGGAGTGGTCAACAATGGCACCATTTAGGCTATGAACAAAAGTAGCCATAACACTGTTAACAAACTTCCGGGCTTTGTCAATTTTGACAGGATTTGCACCAGCCCTCCACCGGCGCCTCTGGGAGAGCATGATCTTCAAGCCAGGGTGCCGATGGTGAAGCTGGTCCAGGTCCTCCTTCATCTGGTTCAGCAACTGAACACTGGGCACATCCCCCAAGTCATTGCCGCCACAGTGGATGAGGAGGACATCCGGGACTGCTCTTCCTCGCAGGGAGTAGGAAAAGAAAGGGCGGACACCTCTCCAGCGCAGTCCACCCCAACTGAACCAGCACACCCTCAGGTCGAGGCCAAGGTTGCTGCTGATGGTCTCTGTAGCTCTCTGGGCTCCACGCCGGACATAGCTGTCTCCGATTATCCATACAGTCACTATGGGAGGAAAATAAATGAGAGTAACAAACGCTTCAGATAATGAGGAATATCAAATTAAGTATAAAGGGTTGCTCATTTTGTTCCTTTGACAATAACATACAAAATAACTATGAAATCACACCTGTATGGTTAAAAGTAACAAGAGAGCAAAACCTCAAAAAACAGATTAACAGCACACAGTTTATATATATCAGGGTTTCCCACACATAGAATTTTGCTTCAACCACACGAGAAATATACTTGGGCGGGCCGCTCAGGTATATTAACGGCCGCCCAAGTATATTTCTCGACCCATTGAGGTTTTTTTTTTTTAATAATTTTTTTTTGTATTCGTCCGTGACCACGACGCCATCTGCAATCGATTAACTTGTGGACAATGATCCCTCGCTCCCTTGCACTGATCTGGCCTCCTTGTGGCCTGTTAAGTGGCCTGCCTCACACAGGGTGACTGGCTGTCCACATGATGTGGCCTGCCGACATGGCCACTGTCATACAGATCATAAATCAAAGCCCTTGATTGGTCTCTGTGTGTCATTCAAGCTCGGGATAACCTCAGCTCAGGTGAGGTAAAGGACTCTCTGAGTGTTTAGATAGTTAACTTAGTCTAAGTTCTCAGTGGGTCTCAAACGGTGTGGTCACCATTTATGTAAACACATATTTCCATTTGAGAGGGTAGTGATTGGTCTAATGGATAGTGAGGTGGGCTGAAGATCGGAAGGCTGTGAGTTCAAATCCCGCCAGGAACACCACCACTAGTGTGCCCTTGAGTAAGGCACTTAGCCCTTAGTTACTCCAGGGAGAATGTCCCTGTAATCGGTCATTATAAGTCGCTTTGGATAAAAGCGTCAGCTAAATGAAATGTAATGTGATTAGTAAAATATGCATGAATAAATAAATAAAAAGTTAACTGGGTGAAAAAAGGTAAGATACACTTTTAAAACTTGTTGAGAGAAAACTAGTCTTTGCTGCTGCCTCAAAGAGGAGCAGGGGGAGAGGAGGGAGACAGGAGAGGCTGATTCAGGAGCACAGACACACTCACAACTATAAATGAACCAAAAATAAATTAATAAACAAGTTTCAGTGTTTTTTTCATATTGGAAATGGTATGTTATTGGTTATGGCCATGATTTTATGATTATTGAAATGTATACAGTTCTGTTTAATATAGGTGTTTCCATAGATCTAGTCTCTTTATTTCCCCTCAAAATGCACCAGATTGATGCATTTAACTCCAAAATAAAAAATAAAATCTTACCGGGAGGGCATGCCCCTGGACCCCCATAGAGGATTTGAGGTCGACCCCCACTAAAAATCACATGGATAGGTTCCTAAATACATTTATAAATACATAATTTTTTTTAAATAGTAACCCATTTCCATTTCCATGTGTGGCTAGTAGATTTAAACTATAGGGCTATCATTATGAGCCCTGCCTGTACCTGTTCGCTCTGCCATCGCGTGAAGGGTCTGCTAACAAGCGACCAACAGAAAGGTTAATGTTGTTGCACGTCACCTCAACCCCCCCCCCGCTAACACCACCCCCCCCAAGTATATTTCAGATATGTGGGAAACAGATCTGTGGGAAACACTGGCAGTTAATGGACCAGCACCAGAGGTGTTCCCATACACACAGGCGTTGGAGCTGTTCTTCATGAAATCCCAGAAGGATGAAGTGCTCTGACAAACAGTGCCATCTTTGCGCAAAATGATTAAACAGGAATGAAAAGTCAATAAATAAACATGTTGTTAAAACTTTTTTTTATATTTGAAAAACGGTGAAGCACTTAAAAATCAATTGTATAGTGTAGGTTCAAGAACATTTAAATCAAAAGGACAAGTTTTGTAAAGTTACAGGGTATCTTACCTTCAGAATATGCCGGGAACGAGGAGCAGTGACCTCAAGCTGGGTTGTTAGCATAGGTTGTTAGCTTAATACTGAGAGCATGTTAGCTTAGCTTCTTAGCCTGAGCTACGTCTGAAACGTCACGCTCGGTGGCAGCAGGTCCCGCCCTGTCCCACCTCGGCTCCGCCTCAGCACCGCCTCTTTGCCCTTATTTGGAGCAGGCGGGAGAAGGCGGGAGTTAGACTCTGACGTCACTGTCGAGCCGTTAGTGGCCGACTCCGCCTACAAAGGGCTTCACGGCAACTCTGCAGAATCCTATGGGTGACGTCACGGACCCTACGTCCATTTATATATACAGTCTATGGGCTGCACACACGACGCTCCGCTTCCGCAACGTTTTGAAACGCGCCTGGTGTGAAGGTTCCGGGACGAACCAAGTGGCGGGATGGGCGTAGGGGTTTCTGTTGTATTTTTGCCATAATCGAGCAGCCCTAATATACCTGCTGGTACCATATCAACCTTCTCCCTGTCTGGCATTGAGTTTAATTGGCAGCGCCAGCAATATTCAGTGAATCCCTCTTATCTATTAGCCTTGGCCTCACCTTCGGCGGCCCTGTGGTTGATATACCGGTAATCCCACATCTGGATGCACATCACAACACTGAGTTGAAATAAACAAGGTTTTTCAGAACCGTGCTAATAAAAACTGTCATGGCAGAAAGATAATGATTTCATTGCTCAGTTCTTGATCAGGTCAGGTCCAATTTATTCTTATAGTGTCTGGGCAACGGATCATCGTCAAAAAGACTGCTGGAACATTCTCAATTTATGAAAAGGAAAAGCAGTCTGAAAATTATTCAGAGATGACCATAAGATTTGATTTATATCTACGATTAGAGCTCAGTAATTAAGAGGTTTGGACCAAAAAGCACTGCTCAGAGATACAGGGAGATAGTAGCGGCTGCAACAGGACACACACAACCAGAGTGTAGGGTCATGTCTGTTTTTAATGTTTAGGTCTGCACAAGGGAAAAAAGACACATTTTTATATATATATTCCTCCTCACTATGGAGTGATAGGCAAACATTTGTCTATAAGGAATCATCTTTAAAATTGCACAACTGGAAATGATACTGTTTGATAACTCTGATAGGAGAATGCCAACCAAAGATACATACAGAGAACCAACAGTGTATGGTTGGGTTCCAAAGGTCAATGCAGACAACGCACGCTGCCTGGACGACACATCTCACATGTACTTCATCCAAAACAACCACAACAGCATGTTAGGAAGGGAGGAGAAGGGGTTTTTAAGTTAGTAAGTTTCAAAGTGACAGTATGGGAGAATAATTTTTTCAACATGTGTTAAATAATTATCAATCTTATCTTATTACTGCATTACTTAAGTGATTTAATTTCTGTATCCTTTTCTTTTTTTCCTCATTAACCTACATTTTAAGGGGGAAAAATGGCAACAGAAATATCCACTACGAACTAACTAGTAGCTAATGAATAACTTATCTTACCTGAATCAACGTGTTGGTGCGTTTTAACAGAGAGAATATGATCTTATTCATGTGGCGCTAAGTAAAGCTATTGCTTTGAAAATGAATAGTAGGCAGGGGGAAATGGGACAGGAAGACTTCTAAAAAGTGACTTACATTGATATGCAGCATGAGGGCTGAGATATGAAACTTTATTGGTTCCAGGAGCACTAAATGTGTGCCGAGAAGATGGAGCTTCACAATCAACCATGAATTACACATGAATCCATCGTCAAATTCTAAATTGTGACTCGTAAAATTGGAGAAGATGCTCCTCTATGACACTGAGAAAATGATTGCAGGTACAGTCACTCGGCTCTGCACAATGTGTTATCAGTCAAAACATTAATCTTTTAAATGAGCTGGAATTAGCATATGAATTAGCCGAGAAGCAAGATGCAGAAGAAAGGAGCAGATGGAGAGGGAGGATTTAGAGGAACCTGATAGGATCTGAGAAAAAAGAGTAAAGTAAATGAGTAAATGAGGCGCAGATCAGAATAGTAACGAATGATGATTAAAGCACATTAAAGCGTCACTGTGTAATTCATCCCAAAACCATATGGCTGGTCTCTGCATGTTTCATACTTGCACTCCGGACTTCTCAGATAAAAAGGTGATGTATTAGGTTTTTATACAACAAGAAGTTTGCTGTCATCCACTGAAAGCAAAGAGAAATGAATGCCAACTTTCATCAGTCATCAATCTGTCCATTGCTGCTGCACTCCCACACCGTCTGTCTTCATCTTCCTCGTTTTAAGAAAATACTTCAGACGCCCTTTCGGTATAGGGTTGTTTCTCTGCAGTCTCTATCACACGTTATCTCTGAAAACTGCCAAAAAAACAACTGAAGAAAGTGTCTATTGCACAACATGGAGTCCACGGTGCTTTAGTTTGTGTAGCAAGTTACTACAAGGAGAAATGAATACATCTCTTCATCTCACTCACTCTATTACTCCTTATCTGTTACGTAACTATTGCTTCAACCACTGACATGACACTGACGTGCCTTTCTTTCAGAACTACTTGGATCATTCCCTTTCTCTTTATTATGAAAAAGTCGTGGGAAAATAATCTTTCAATTTGTTTTAATGTATTTGTAAAGAGAGATAGTTGAACATCAGAATCTGCAGGTTTCCATAAGAAAGGCCTTTCCTACTCAATAACAAGTTATTTCACTAATCTGGAGTATTTCTCATGATTGTTATGATTCAAGTCTATTGATTTAGATACTTAAGATACTTTAGATACTTAAGCGAGAAAGGTAGTGTGTTACTTATATTCAATCTCTGACCACCCCCCTTATGTTCTGTTCTGTTTATCTCTTTTTGTATTTCTTTGTTATCTATTTTATTTATATTTTGTTTTTTTGTTTTCTCTTGTCTTTTTTTCTCCTTAATTCTCTGTCAAAGCGTCTTTGAGTTTCATGAAAAGTGCTATAAAAGTCCCATGTATTATTATTATTATTATTATTATTATTGCCTATTATAGTTTAAAAGAAAAAAGCTATCATGTCAGGAGGATCTGTGCCCATGTCTGATATTCAAAGTATGTTTTTTGTTTGTTACGGAGTCTTAAACTCTATGATTTAAAGTCATCTGGGTGTCCATGAATTATTTATTCGAGTGTCATCAGTTTTCAGATACAGAATGTTTTTTTGGTATATACTCCAGTTGAAGTTAACAGTAAATGTTCCTCATACTGGTTAATGGCATACTTAGAAAATTGTATTTTGAATCTAATGAAAGGTTTCCAAGTTTGAAAGTAACCTTTATAAGATTCCCGAGGGAAATATTATGAAAACGTATAGGTTTCCCAATCATGACTTTGTTCGTTGGTATCGATCCCATATATTAAGCATGTTCTTTATGAATAAACCATTAGTATGATATTGATTACCTCTAGTGCATTGTCAATATTATATCCAACTTGCTTATAATGCAGAGGCAAAGATAATAATTTTCACTGAGCCAGTGCAGAAAACAATCATCACACTGTACACAGAGATGATATGTTGATAGGACTATTGATCAATATCAATGACTCAACAATTCACTTCACCTACCAGCTTTAAAAACTTAATTTCAGGCCTATGCTCTGTTTTGGAATAAAGTAGTCTCTCTACTGCAGCAATATGTAGCAGCTCAGTGGTGGAAAACAATAGGCGACTGGCTTCAAGAGAGATTTTGTTTTGAAGCCAACAAAGCAAGTCGTGGCCCGAGCAGTAGCTCCAAGGAGAGCTGCTTTCATTTTCCTGTTTCAAAACTCCCTGGCAAAGACACCATCTTGAGGTCGAGAGGCCAAAAATAAGTCTTTGCTGCTACTTTTGGAAATGCAAATGGGAGGAATAAGGTCTTCCTGTGAGACACATAGATCAGATACGGGCTGAACACAAAGTTTTACACTGGCAACTTTACTGCAAAGTTTTTACACCTCACAAGATAATTGCAAGGTAATGGAATAGAAAAAACACACAGTTCTGATTGAATGCTTCATGATCTGCTGGAAGTCAAAGTGAACACACGTCTGGACTGCAACACAGGTCTGCTGCACAACTTGATTAAAAGCAAAATGTCCCTGCAAGCAATCTCGTCAGGAAAAAATCCCTTAACTTTCAGGTGAAGCACTTTGGGAATTGTATTTCTGTGAAAGGTGCTATACTAAAGCAACGTATTAGTTACTTTATAATTATGATCTGGTCTATGCAAGTATCACAAAGGTTTTCACATACATTTAGATGCTAGGTTAATTTTACAATAAGATGACAAGAAACACAAATGATGAAAAGTTACATTATGGAGGTAATATGTCTTTTCATAGGCCTACATTGTGTTTTAGATGTTCTCATTTAAACAATGCAAACCATGATGAAGATGCATGTCGATGAAGATGCACGTCGGGCACTTCCTGTCCCTAACCTTATACAGAACCTAGCATAAAGATACAACTTCCACAATAGATAACATAATAATAATGATAATAGTATATACATATATTATTCTAACTGAAATTAAATGAAGAGCATAGTTGAAGTTCTAGTATTTTCTCTGTCTTTGTTCCGTTGTATGAATAACCCTGTGTGTGATGTTGGTGCAGTGTGTGACGGAGGCTTCCTCATTAATCAAACCCAGAACGTCCCGCCTTTCATGCATAGTTAAAGAGCATGCAGCTGGCTGCTGTAACTCATAGCGCAGATTGGTTTAGTTGTCAGACCTGCTGTGAGGTTTTAGTTTTTTTTTTGTGGGAAGGACATTGTTCACATTCAAAATCCTCCCCCCGACCCCAACAATCAGCTTAACATTCATGTAGCGCACAAACAAAGCCGTAAAGCGTAATGTTAATGCTGTAATAAGCTAGCTATGGCAGCACAGCTGTAACCTGAAGGTAAATATGACATTTCATGATATGGCTGGCTGCTATCTCACCCTGAGGGAAACTGCAATGGCAGGAAAACTGATATGGAGATAGAATGGAACCGCGCAGGAGATAATTAAAAGATCCAGCACCTCACATTAACTGTATACAGTATATACACACTCATACACACACTAATCAGAGGAGGCATCTTTATTGAGTCCTAGTGGCCAACTCTTTGCCAGGCAGTTAAATACCATCTGTCATGGCTGCTGATCAGGCTGCAGCCGCTCCCTCACATCTGATAAAGCAGAGATCATAAAGGTCAGCAAATTAACCAGCGATTAAACTTATCTGTGTTCTTCGCTGTTTCGCTTCAGACGTTTCTGACTGATAAGAGCTCACAGCAGGCTGCCTGTGAACAACACAAAGGTCCTGGTTCAGAGGCAGAAATAACAGCAGTATGTGATGTGAGTGTGTGGTAGTGGCGAGCCATGACTTTTATACCTAGGCCCTCTGACCCCCCTTCCCTCGAAAAAAAAGAAGAGATATTACGTCACAGCGTATACTTCAGCGGAATATCAAAACAGCGGCCCGGGGGGCAAAACGCATCAATGACAGCGACCCTCTACCACACAAAACAACACCATTTATATAAACACCTATCATGACAGGGCACCCACAGCCAAGTAACAATTACAAATGAATTAAGTCGGCACGGCGGCCCGCATTGAAAAGGACTTCCCTAGTTTCCACCGGGTCCGTCTGCGGCGCGTTACGGCTGCGCTGCGGTTTTGGTCCAGCCTCCTCCGGCGTCATACCCTACCGGGCGCGTTTCAGAAGCATTACGGAAGTGGAGCGTCGTGCCTGCCGGCTCGCAGTTCTTGTTGATTTGGGCATAATTCCTGGATATTTGTACTTCTACAAGAAAGTAAGTAGGCTACGTAGTTAAATGGTTTATTTTTGTGTCTGTTTATATCGTGTTTATTGTTGTTATTTCCTATTTTGTTGACATAATTAATAATAATTGTAATAGTCCAGTTAAAAACAACATGAATCAAAGATGGGTTGATGTATTTTAGTGGTAACAAAAATAAATTCATCATCATAATTATTCTACATAATTTACACACAGTGCCTGTAAACCGAAGGAGAACGCTGGCCTTCTCCTACTGGAAAGACAACAGATGAGGGATGGGGGAGGAGAAGGAACCGGTTTTGGGGGGTGGGCCGGATGCTGTCACCGTTCCACTTCCTGCCCGACATTACCTTACGGCTGCGTCGCGTAGAAAAATAGACTTCAATCCTATTTTGAGCGGTGCCCAGCGGCGAGACGCTTCTGGGACGCTTATGAGCCGTAACGCGCCGCGTCTAGTGGAATAGCACCCATTAACTAGAGTGGCCGCGATGCTTGCGGACGCCGCGGCGTTTCCCTGTGACTAGTCCCTCCCACCAGGGAAGCATGGAGGGACGCAAGGAAACCACGAGAAGCAGGAGAGGCTTCTCAATACTCAAATTTCCCCTCCTCGACTCCCCTCCTCGACTCCCCTCCTCGATACTTAGACGCGCCCACAGGAGATGCGAGCGGAGGACCGAGGAGGGGAACCGAGGAGAGAGGAGGGGAAGCAGCAGACGTTTAAAGAAATGAGAACTCCTCTCCTCTGAGCGGTCATATTAAAGCGACGTCCGTTCATTATTACGTGCCAACAGCTGCATCAGCTGTCGAGTGTTTTGTCATATTTTATAATCTCTGTTAGATCAGCTGAACATTGTTCCCCCACATATGTACTTTGAATTCATTGAGAGTGCGGTATAATGAGACAATAACAGGCTACAGATGCAGACACACACACACAAATATATTTATATAAATATATGCAATTTAAAGTATGAGAGCACTCTCATAATAATGTAACACAATCAGAGACTGGATATATCCCCCCCTCTCTCTGGTCGCTGAAATGGGGAATTGAAATTACGGGCCAAAAGTTGTATTTGCAAGTATTAAAAGTAAGCAGAGGACACCAAACCAACTGAGACCTGTCTGTCCGCCGCATCTGCGCACACACTGTACCACACACACACCTACACACTGTACAGGACATACCTACACACTGTACCACACACACACACACACACACACACACACACACACACACACACACACACACACACACACACACACACACACACACACACACACACACACACACACACACACACACACACCTACACACTGTACCATACACACCTAAGCTCCTAAAGCATAATCAGGCTACAGCCGTTGTGTATTTTAGTATGTGAAGCACTAAATGTTCTTAGAAAAATATCGACTCTTTGTTTGTATATATCTACTAAACTAAAGCAAATAAAGAGAGTAGGTCTGTTATACTGAGTGATATTTATTTTACACACTGCTCTGCTTTCTGCAGGACCTCACAGCTGTTCTCACTGTAAACATCGCGTTGCGATGAGAGCAGTTTCTAAAATAATATCCAGGGGATGCATGCAGAGCTGTCATTGGCTGAGATAAGTCCGGCCGTGTGTCACGCCTCCACCGTTCCCGGAAATGCATCCGCGGAGGAGCCGTGGAGGAACCATCAGTGTATCCTCGGTTATAGCTCCTCCAGAGAGCCTCCTCGACGCTCGATCCTCGGTCCTCGGTGTGCATTTAGAGAAATGAGACGTCCTTCAAAATGGCGCGCTGAAATTCATTTCCGGGTCACTACCGGAGGACCGAGGAGTCGAGGAGTCGAGGAGGGGAAATTTGAGTATTGAGAAGCCTCTAGAGAAATGAGACGTCCTTCAAAATGGCGCGCTGAAATTCATTTCCGGGTCACTGCCGGAGGACCGAGGAGTCGAGGAGTTGAGAAGGGGAAATTTGAGTATTGAGAAGCCTCTAGGGAAATTAGTTTTAAGAGCAATGGGACGTCCTTTCCTCCGGAGCGTCACGTGAAGCGACTTCCGTTTGTGATGACACCGCACAGCTGTTCGTCTGACAGCAGCTCTGTCCCCGTTGTTTTCACAAACACCCCCGCCACACATTTACTGACAAACATTTGTATCATCTGTTGTAGACCCCAATAAATAAAATAAAATAAGAACTCATTCTCAAAAAAGATAAACGCCATTCTTAAAATGTATAAACGAACATTAGTTGGATTAATATTGATTAGAGTGCACAATAGAAATAAAATAATTGAGAGAAGAAAAAGAGATATCTATCAAAACCCAGTTAGATTAACATTCATTGGATTGCACACTTTGTTTGTTTGTTTGTATATGTAGCAAATTAACATTTTAAATAGCACTTGACTGACTGAATGGAAATGACAATAAATGAAAATGTAAAATGAAAAAAGCGATCATGAAAATGTTTCCAATAAATGAATAAAAATGATTTCTGACCACTTTGTTGTTCAGATATATCACATATTTGTAACTAAATGATACATTAATTGAAACACAACACAGTCTAAACTGAGAAGTGACTCTCGTGAGTTTCATGTATTTTCTTCACTCCGCTGGGAAACTGCTCTCATGTCAAGAAGCATCAGATCAGTGCATGCGCTGCATCGTCCAATCAGTGAGCGATACACAGTAAGGGGGCGGGGCGAGTATCTGAGGATTTCATCGGAGGATGGTCTGGTGGTTCCTCGGTTATTTTGTCCTCCGGCAAAAATAAGAGCCATGGGACGGTACTCAAGATGGCGCAGACAAATCAACTTCCGGTGAGACCGAGACCGAGGAGCGAGGAAATGAAAAATAAGAGAAGTGAGAAGGGCCCCTATAGTGTTTATATATATCTATGGAAATAAGAGCCATGGGACGGTACTCAAGATGGCGCAGACAAATCAACTTCCGGTGAGACCGAGGACCGAGGAGCGAGGAAATGAAAATAGTCGACCTGAGACAGGGCCAGGGACCAACAAGCTCTCCCGTCTTCACATAACTCGCAGAGAAGGCATTTAACCCTTCACATTCCAACAGAAACTGAACAGGCAGATTCGAAGGATTTATTTCTTTGGAAATATTATTTTAAATACAATTAAATCAAGTTATTTTGGTAAAACTAATGAAAAATGTAACAACAAAAAAATATTTTAAAAAATATGTTATTTTTTTAATGTTTTCAAATATATATATATATATTTCAAATATATATATGACGGCTCGCCACTGCTGTGTGGGGATAAACACACCTACATAAATAACACATTAGTTGTTGTAATTAACATGTACAGTAGCAATGATGAAAGAGATTACAATTAAAGAAATCAATTAAATGATTTCCAACTGTGTTAAATGTATTTATTATGCAAAAGTATCACTGGTGGTCAGTCTGTTAAACGATACATGGATTCTAGACAAATATATGTTCAGAAACGGTACAATATCTCATTTAATTAGACTTGATGTACTTGACTACAATGTTTTAGTGTGTTAATGTTTGGTATGCAAACGATATAAAGGATTGTTGAAATACATGGGATTTATTGTTTTGTTTGAGTTTCTTTCCATTCCATGACTGGTATGTGTGGTGTGTGTGTCAAGCACTCATCCCATTATGTTATTCTTCATTGCCGTTAATGAGATCCAGTTCACTCTTACTCCATCTTCACAGCGCCTTCGGACACAAACCGCATAATACGCAGAGGAGTGATGGAGACACAGAGGCAAGGTTTAATGAGTGTGTGGGAGAGAATGTTCAGATTGTTCAGAAATTGCACATAATTACTTATATCTGGTTAAAGTATTTGGTTAAAAATGCCAGTAGTGCCAAAGTAATGAACAAAGTAATTGCTAGAGAGGCAATCCATCCACAGGTAATAACTCATCGCAGCATTGAGTACTGCAGCTAACTAAGTTAAAGGACTGGTATTGTTCCGTTGTGTTGCACTACATCGCTGTCAATTATTCACTCCAAACACATTGTAACCATTGGAATTTGAGTACAGTATGTTGTCTACAACTTGTCTTCAGTTTTAGAGGAATGTAACAGAGGACTGAACAGCTGGCCTTAAATGTCTTGGAGAGAAACCTGATCACTTATTAATATTTCTCTCATAACCAATGTGATGTATAACATTACATCTCACTCTCATAGTGACAAACCCTCAGAAGTAGTATTTCTTAATGCTCTTAATGTCTTTCATTTTTGCAAAGCACTTTGAATTGCTTTGTGTTGAAAGGTGCTATATAAGTAAACTTGCCTTGCTTTAGAAAATATAGCGCATTTTAGCATTTGTCAGCTCATTAACTGTGTCTTCTGACCTACAACTATATGTTATAGTTCAAGTTCACCCCTCTGATAAACCTTTACTGAAAAACCTCTGATAAAACTTTATTTTGACAAATTCACAGTGCAGAGAGCTATATCCTCAGTTGAGACAACAAACTGTACTCTCGGGGTTGCACCGTATTGCAGAGTATCTCTGCCTGCTTTCACACAGGATGTATCTCTGTTTTAATACAGAACATCGATACAAAACGGTTTGTCTCCAAAGCTCCCCCTGTTCTTTGATTCCCAAATAGTGACACCCAATCTTGACATACATATCATTGTTGTTAAGGATCAATAAACGCTGCTCTGCTGCTGCATTTTACCTGCTGGAAATATCCAAAAGTGCAAATGTGTCTATATGTGGCCATTACATTCAGCAGTGATAAAAGTAAATACACCAAGAAACAAAAGCATAGGGCCGAAAAATATCTCAAATATATCACAATTAACTGTTTTATAGCGTATTCAGGCGTCAATAGCAACAACATAAATCGTTCAATGACCAGGTGTGTGATAAGGGCCATAATAATGATTATAGATACAGTGAGGCATGAAAGTTACCAAAGCTTTGCAAGACTTTCAAACCCTAGCCAATAATGCCATCTATTTTTCTCATCTCTGCTCTCTGAAAAAGTGTAGGTTCCCAGACTAACAGAGATCGATGTCAGGGACACAAAGGAAACGCGGCAAATTGTTATCTTGAATCATCTATTACAAGCTCGAAGGCCTTGATCTCTAACACACAAACACACAAACAGAGGGAGGACACAGCCGCCAACCTCTGATCCACTAATTGTCCTTCTCCACCCCGGATCAAGAACAGGCCAAGGGGACAAAAGAAGAGCAACACTGTGGCTTAACTGCAAAAGAAGTACAATGAAAATCGGTCACACAGAAAGGAGAACACAAAGCCTGGACACAGTGCAGCTACACTGAGAATAAATACAGTCAGTTCAATGAATACATCATAAAAGTCAATCATTATAGCTTTGTCCACAGGCTAAAAGGGCGTTCTCTATTCATTTTAAAGTAAGCTGATACATGACATCTGATTTATGCCTGAAAAGGTGACATGAGAGTCATCAAGTTTGACAGTTGCTTAATTCATCGTGGACTTCGGGTCGTGGCTGAACCTGTCTCTGCGGTCCTGCCTTGGGTCTCGTCATGCTGCTTCCCTGATGGCTTCCACAGGATTGTAGCTGACATCCTCGTGGATTCATCTTCTTATTACAGACACATGCATTTTTCCTAACATTCGGTCTATATGCTGTAAAATGTATTATCTCTTCGATTTACACACGGCATCTATTGCATGTCTGTCCGTCCTGGGAGAGGTATCCCTCCTCTGTTGCTCTCCCTGAGGTTTCTCCCATTTTTTCCCCTTAAACTGAGGGTTTTCTCTGGAAGTTTTTCCTTGTACGATGTGAGGGTCTAAGGACAGAGGGTGTCGTTTTTCTCATACTGATATTCTGAACAATCTGTGCTGTTGTATTTGCTGTAAAGTGTCTCTACTGTAGGCTATTTTTATTATATGTACAGCACTTTGGCTCGACCAAAAATCGTTTATAAATGTGCTATATAAATAAAACTTGATTTGATTTGATCATCTGAGACACGTCATCCGGGGGACGATGAGCCTGTGCTGCGTTAATGTCAGCTCAATTAAATCATTTTGATGGGAAACAATACATGGCCTGAAACCTCAGTGAAGATGATGATAATAACCACACTGTAAAATATTACCATGATTTCACAATATTTAGCTGTAATATTTTACAATAAATTACTGTTTTACCACTTTACAGTCTTTACCTGTGATGTTCACAATATAATACTGTAATTTTGAATTATAAAGACATTTTAGAAATTAATATAGTCGAGCTATTGCAATTTGCAGGAAGACTTAAGTTTCACCACAGATGTAAAACTGATATGAGATTGTACAGCAGCAGCAAAGATGACACCTCATTTATAATGAGAAGTAGCAGGAAGGACAGGTGTTTTCTGAATGAGGAGTCCCACTGAGTATATTTTAACAGTGGATGACAGGCCGCATGACAAACACTCATGCAACGTCTGCTCTGTCCCCCTAAACATAAGGCCTGTTAATGTAGCAGACAGGGCATATCATTACTCCCTCTCTTCTATCCCCTAGTAAAGCCTACCAGACCCCCCCCCCCCCGCGACTGTCACCAACCTCTCTCAGCCCCGACAACCTCCCATCTGCTCACCAGTTCAGCCGGGGACGATCAGACAGAAGAGCACAGGGAGCAGATCCAAACGCAGCGAATACGCTCTGCATGCACATCGACAGAGCATCAACTGCTACAGGACAAACCGCTGCATTCATACCGTCTAATGAAGTCGCTTGTTTACTAAAGTCAAACAGTCAGCGCATTATTTAATCTTTCAAGGACTTTAAAACAGCTAGCTCTGTTAATAGACATGACGTAAAAACAGGCACACACTTTATGGTTTGCATCAAACTCATGCAAGTCACCACGCGGAGTAAATTCAAAATATTTTCAGCTAAAAGATTTAAGTTAAAGCTCACCTATTATGCTATATTTGAATAATACATTATAGGGCCATATCTATATAAAACGTGTCTCTGAAGTGTTTTGCTCAAAATACCAAACAGATCACCCATTATAGCCTTGCCTCATATCTCTCTATTTCAGCCCTGTTACAAAAGTGCTGATTCTGGGTTTGGCCCTTTAAATGTAAATGAGCTGCTGCTGGCCACGCCCCTTTGGAACGTCCACATGCAAGCTCTGTGAAGAGAAGGGTGTCTACCAGCAGATACTCAGCTAAAAGCTGCCGTGATTAAATGCCATATCATGTTCCAAACCACATCAAGCCTTATTTCTTAAACAGTATGGAGCTCAAAAATCTCTCTCTCACAGGTTTACCACAAGGTGAATACCTTTTTATATCCGGCTTTTTTACACATATTAGCATTAGCTCTGAGTGTTAGCGATGCTTGCTAATGTAAACACAGACCATATTACTTCCAAAACACGTTGTTTCTGATACAGCACATAGCTTGACATGTTCTTTCTTCAGTGTTTACCGCTAGAACAGTGCCATTATATTTATTATCAATATAACCACTTTATTCTAAGTCCGATAGACATCCTGCTGAATACACACAAACACAGCTGCGGGAGGGGATTCAGCTAGCCGACTGTATATAGGGGACGATAGGTTGGGACGCGGGCGGGACGTTGACAAGAGTTCAATGTAAAGCCAGCCCACATTTTAGTAATGATGTTAAGTTCCCAGCAAATCTGGATCAGCTCCGTTGTACCCCCGTTCTTAGAGATGTGGGTGAGGAGGAAAAGAGAGAGAGATATATTTTCTGACACTTTGTGAGACTTTGTTACACCCAGGGACACGCATATTCATGTATAAAAGACATCAAAAGGTGCATTTTGCATAATAGGTGACCTTTTTGTTTAATTTCCTGATGGACACATCGTTGCATCTCTGCTGCGTTCACAACTGTCCGTCTCTCCGATAGAGTTTGTCACACTGCAGCTAAACAACGGTCAACATTTATGGCACACTTTCTGCAGCTGCACCCACTGTCAGATAGATTCAGGTGTCTTAGATTGATCTATTTGACAACATAATTTTTAGCAGGAAATGTAATTGTGAATAAATTGAGATATAAGTTCTTTAATATTAAAACATCTGCAGATTCAGATTCCAATCTGATACTAATGTTACCTAAAGTTGTTTTCTCCTGAATCCGTACACTTTATATATTAACCTGTGTACAATGTTTCCTCCTGTTAGGACCTGTTGGTCCTGTTGTGAAAAGCAGACTAATGTGGGCGATGAAAAGCTGCTACGGAATGTTTGGGATTAACATCAAATAGATAGACAAACTTATTTGCAAGCATCCAAACCTCTGTGTATTTATTTAACCAACCTTTGAGTGTGTGTGTGTGTGTGTGTGTGTGTGTGTGTGTGTGTGTGTGTGTGTGTGTGTGTGTGTGTGTGTGTGTGTGTGTGTTCCCAGGATCTCTTTTCCCCTCTCACTAAAATAACTTAAGATTCACTCTATTAACATATTGTGTTTTGTTGCTGCATTTCAGTATTGCAAAAAGCCAACACAGATACGTTACTGTTAGAGCTGTTAGTAGTAGTGTTTTTATATATTCCGAAGTCGATCTTACAAGAAAGAAAAACAAATGCGTTAAGAGGAAAAATAAGAAAAAAAACAAATTGATCAAGACACAAAAATGAACCAGGTCAGTGTTCCTGGTCTGCAGTCAAAACACACAATTGCTTCCAAATCCTTTCACTTAGATGATTCATACATTCAGTGTACTTCAAGCCCTCAACATGAGCTGTGAGTAGGGTTGCAAAGGGGTGGAACATTTCCGGTAAATTTCCATGGGAAGTTAAACTGGGGAATTTTGGAAATATTCCATAATGGAAACATGCCATGGGACTAATTGGAATTATGGGAATGTATGGGAACTAACTGGGAATTGAGGGTAATATAAACATTTTGTTTTGTCATAAGAAAACATCCATGCAAAATTATACAATTAAAAAACATGACATTTCAACACATTTATTTGTAAGTAGAACAGAACAATTATTTTATTGAACAATCATTTGTTTCATTGAAGAACAAAAACATGAATGTTGAGTTAAATATTACTTCTAGAAATCATCTGTGCATGTGATGGAGGAATGCACAGTGCCTGTAGGGGGTGTGGTCTCAATAGCCATGCAGTAAGCAGTGTGCTATGTGCATGAGATTGAGGAATGGCATGGATATTCAAGTGTACTTGAATGGCATCTCTTTGTTTTAGTCAAGATTAAGCAAAATATACTTTCCGCAACTATATTTAAGTTCCCTATGAAGGGAATCAACCCTTCAATTTTGAAAATGCCCAGTTTATTCCCGTTTATTCCCATCAATTCCCGTTCATTCCCATGGAAAGTTTCCATCTTTGAAAATTCCGGGAATTTTGCAACCCTAGCTGTGAGCGACAGAAGATGATCCACTGGAAGGTTAAACGAGGTCGACAAGTTGGAGGATGAGGAGAGGAAGGTTTAAGCGATGTCGAGAAAGAGGAGTGGGATGAAGGAGTCTCATGGATGGAGACAGGAAATGAGCAACAAAGAAAGAGAGGCCTACCATGTGGAGACTTACTGAGTGATGTAGAAGAGGGGGGTTGTGGGTATTGCAGTGCCAGCTGCTGATGGAACTGCATTCGCTCTGTTCAGCTGGTAATGGGAGCGTGTGAGCTGTTAGAGCATGACTCAGCGCTGAAGGGTCACACCGAGGGCACTCATGAATGACACAGCACCTGCAGCTAAAGGGGCGACTTCAAAGCAATACGTTGTCCCTGCCACACTGCTTGTATGCAGTTGTGTGTGAATATTGTAAAAGTGATATTTTTAAAAGGTAGCCATGACAGGAGAAATCTCCTGCATTTTGTTGCATGTCATTTTAATAAAGGTATGAGCATTGAATACACATGTGTGCATTTGACTAAAACAAAACCCAACTTGTTTCCACAAAATATGATTTGGCTGTAGCAGATTCAAATAAAACAACATGAGAATATTGATGGTATCAAACTCATTGTTGATCCCCATTTTTGATCCTACAAAAGTCACATGAAGAGCAGGTAGATCACAGGGAGATGGGAGAGAGAGGAGAAGGATGTGAAGGATGAGACTGAGATAGTGATTGTTGTATGAAGACCTGACTCCTCTCTTCAGCGTTTCCGCCAGGGGGCGTCTTGCCGTTATTTGACGCTCTTATTCAGCTCGGAACGCCCTGAACTCGAGCCGATGGCGTTTAGATTATTTGAGAGAAGATCGAGAGTTTTTATTGCTTGAAATTATGAAAAGGAAAAAGGACAAGGAAAAGGACATCCCTCTGTTGGAGGGGCAAAGGAGTCTGGTGGGATTATTTTCGCCGCCAGCAAAGCGTGTTCCTGTGACGAAAAAAAAACACTGCCGCATCTTCCAAGGACCATGCCAGGGGGGTGTCCCTTACAAAAATGCAAGTGACGTCACCCCCCCCACACAGCCCTGGTCTGGCGGAAACACTGCCTCTCTTTGTAGGCCACTGTGCTTGCTAGGTCAGTTAAAAATAGTACAAGTCTCGACAATTGAGGCTAATCTTTGCAGATGGGATATGTGCAGCGCGGCGGTGGGAGCAGCAGGGATGGATGTAGTCTCAAGCTACTGCAACAGAGAGTGTAAACCCCTCCCACACACACACATACTCTCACACACACACGGTCTCTCCCATAAATGTCAAACCCAGCTATCTTCTTCCAATAGCATGGTCTAGAATTCTCTGTCATTTTGCACTTTGATTCATATCTCCGTATGTTCATGCAGGGGTAACAGGAGTTGCTTAGCAACTTCACTAGACTGCCACTTTCCTGCCTGTTTCTACCCCTTCCAAAAATATACTCCCTGAGTGTGTCTCCCTTTGCTCTGCTCTCAAACCAACACACATACCAATCAATACTGAGTAGCTTCTTCTTTCAGCAGTGTTTTTTTATATGGCACTCAGAAATGTTATATACCTTTCTAAAATATGTGCGCTAGATAAAAGAACAACATATTAATAATTCACACATAATTGTAAATAACTATGCCATTCATAGTGTTATGGGCCATGTATGAATGTGTGTGTTTTCCTAACTTAGTTAGAATGTGGTGAATCTCCACCATCAATCAAAATGAATTATCATTTCAAATTCAATACATTCATTAACAACGGGGAAGCATAACTATACAAATAATATGTGATAATGAAACTAAAGTAATGGTGTTTACTGTTTACTGTTCAACACAATCTTAATTTATTTTGTAATAGGAGTATTTATTTCAACTCTCTGTAAGGTGCAGCAGAAACTCCTCTCGATCGATTCCCCTTTCTCACAGTGCTTTATTCTCTCGGTGTAACAAAAGAAAGAAACAGTGGCTGAGCCTCAGTCCTCCTCTGGGAGCCTCTTAGCATGAAAATCCAACACCCTGAGATGAAAAAAATATATATTTTACATCATCCTGTTGAAACTCCTGTAAATGCATTCAACTGCCTTTCCTTCAGAGGAACCTGAAGCTTTAAAGGGCTCCAAATGGAGATCGCAATGTTTTTGTTTTTACATTATGTTAATGATGTGGGCAGTGGGATGACGTGTCGCCACTCAGCACTCGGGAAATGATGACAGTGAAAAGCTGTGGCAGTAATTATGAGCTGTTGTTTGGCACGTCGGAGATTTACACCGACGACTACAAGCCCCGAAGGCGACGCACCACAATGTTTGAATTAATTTCTAATTAGCAACCTCGACTGACTGGGAAATAACAGCCGATTTGGCCCGCTGTCCTTATAATTAATTCAATAACCAATGAACGCATGGTGGAACTAAAACCACATAGCCGTACTCCAGCCGTGTCCCTGAGGAAGGTGGAGCAGCGAGATAAGCGCATTAAAGAAGGCTTAGCCACACACATTACACACACATCCTCACCAACTCATATTTTAAATACCTTAATGATTTAACGGTCATGAAATCTCTGATGGTGTTTGTGATTACCTCCTTAATGCAGGCTCTGACATGTGACTGCATTGTGTCTTGTTCTTTGTAATTTCCTTGATTGGCTTAATTAGCACGTCTCTCATGAGAACCAGAGTGTGATCCGTTTGAGATTTCTATAGAAACAAAAGAAAACACATGTGTGAGTGTTTGTGTTGATTACATATGCTTGCATGTATACTTAAAGATTATAAGTGCAGCATTTCCATCAAAAAAACATGAACACAAAATGTTGAGACATAAGTGTAATTGCTGCATGCAAACAAGAGCCCTGCCAAGCAGACTGGCAGCCTCCACTCTGCATGTTAGTTACAGTAGATGATGTGACGATGGCAGGAGATGTGGGGAAGAACAACAAATAAATGGAGAAGAAACTGTCACAACATGTCTATCCTCTTTGGCAAAAGCAAAGAGAAAACTGTTAACTACCAAACAAATACTTGGTCTTAATACTGTTGTTATGACCTGGCTCAAAAGGCCACAACAAAAAGGAGACACACCATGTTGACGGTTAACAAAATATGTTTATTTAGGACAAACAAATCAAATTAAGTCAAAACCAGTAAAGTATGAGGTGTGGATGTCAGTGGTATCAGTAATGTAAATGCAGGGTGAGGATTGTATGGACATGTATGTATGTGAGAGTGTTGAAGTGCACAAAGTAAAGCAACTGAAGAAACTCATAGTATACTCAACAAAACCGGAGTGCCTGCAGGGAGAAGTAGAGAGCACAGACAGGAGCAGAGAGGCTTTAAAATAGCTGCAGAGCAACAGACCCAGCTGCCCTGAGTTACTGCAATCAGTGCAATCAATGCAGCCAATGCAGCACAGACAGAACAGCCACACCCTCTCTACTGATGGACCCACAGGGGCATCACAACTGTTTACAACAATTACATTTTGTTTCATCTAGTGGTTTTTCCCATTATTCCTCCTGATTATGATACTTGTTGAGACTTGAAAACCATGAAACCATGAGCACAAAACTACAGAGGCTAACAACAGTGTGGTAGTTCAAAGCTTAGGAACCAGGGACTGCTCAGGTTTCTCCCCCTGAATAGGGATGGTACCATATTCTCAGATCAACAGGTTTAGGACTACAATGTTGTTGTTATTACTAGAATGTTTTTAAAAACCTACAAAATAAGTTAAAAGTGTTCCGATAAGTAAGACTAGAACGTCACTGCACTTTTCTTGTTGCAATAATTCTGCAAAGGTGTCACAGTTAATATTATAATAATCAACTGTATAGCGTAAAGTATATATTTTCTTTTGAATACGGCCCTAAATCAAACGTAGAGATGGATGAATCATTATCTTAGTATCTACATATGGATTATTTTATTATCATTTATAATTTATGAAGCCATACATGTATAAAGCTAGCGTCACATCAAATATTCAAACCTTGGACATAATGTATTTATGACTGAATAACGCTATCATATTTAATCAAATCAAATCAAGTTTTATTTATATAGCACATTTATAAACGATTTTTGGTCGAGCCAAAGTGTTGTACATATAATAGAAATAGCATACAGTAGAGACACTTTACAGCAAATACAACAGCACAGATTGTTCAGAATATCAGTATGAGAAAAACGACACCCTCTATCCTTAGACCCTCACATCGTACAAGGAAATATTTTTTTAAATGTGCTACACATTGTGTGGATATTTTATTTAAAGTATTTTGTGCTTTATCCTGGCATACTTTGTGTTTCTGGCAGCCTTTACATCTTTATTCAAATGTAAAACAGCCCTAAGTTGGTTTCCAGAAAGTCTGGCAGCACAGTTGGACGGGTGAGTGGCAGGTTTAAAGAGATTAAATATTATACACCAGGGATCTTTAAGTGCATTTGGTTCATTTGCCTGAACCTGTGTTCATGGCTGGTAATATTCATTTCTTTAACACTAAAAGAGATATCAATCTGTAAAATGGCTTTTTGATTGAAATAGAAGGAATGTGCTCAGAAGCAATATCAAAAAGATACATTCTGACATTGGAAACTAATGGATGTCAATGGAATCAACTCTTTGTGTTTATAATTAGTAATAACAAAGTAAGCCATTTGCAGGCATCCCATTAGAATGCATTTAAAATCCATTATCTTTTACATAATACAAGATGGAACTATTCATTGACACGTAAATTGACATTATTCTACGATTGTTGCAGCACTTGTTAATTACATATGAATATATTATGTCTGATTCATACATGCATATGTGCATTTCTCAACACAGGCCAGAGAAAACTGAACATTACCTCTGGTAGGAAAATGGTCACCACCAGCGATCTGGAATGAATTTACAATCATATTTTATTTTTAGGAATTATATTTTAGGTAAATTGAGGAAGCAGGCACCTCCTGATGAGTCAGAAGGACAAGGATCAAACATGTGAACATGAAAAGAAACACGTCTAACATCAAGTAAGAGGGGTAAAAAAGATTTTGATACATTGCAAACTGTTAGCTGAAAAACTAAGATGTTGCTTCTGAGCCCATTCCTTCAACTTCCTAAAGGCTTATGCAAATCCTGCACTATATAAAGGTCGTCTGCTTACTTGGCTGCGAAAACAAAGCAATCATCACTCCATCCCCGTGGGCCCAAGTGTGTAATGAGAACACATCTACTGCAAAAACATTCAATCTGTGCCTGATCGCACAGAGAACCCTACATGCCGGTTTCAGCTTCTGCGTCTTCTGTTTCTCTCTGCCAAAACGAGGTCATGCGGTGTGTTTAGGGCGGGGGGGGGGGGGGGGGGGGGGGGGGGGAGCGAAGGGAGTGTGGCAGGAGGGTACTGGGAGAAAACATTTTGTCCTAAAATGACACTCTGAATTCCAGATTCACTATAAAGAGAGGGCAGTTCTGGATGGCTTGCTGACATCATTTGTCATTTTCCTGAAACCATGACGTTCGAACAAGGTCAAACAAACTTGACTCAACCCAGTTAGTAATCCTCTATGTGCACCTGCTTTACTCGATGCCTTTCAGCAAAGCAAACAGAGAGAGGCATCATGGGAACAGTAGTATACATGGATTTGCAGAGCTGCAGGTGACTAGATCTGTGGGAACAGGGATAAAAAGGATGAAAAAAGGGACAAAAAAATGGAGGTGGAGTAAATCACGCTCCACAACACGAGCACCATGAGACTCCCAGGGGACAGCGGCCCAGGAGAGGAGCGTGAGATGGAGAAAAACGCCCCCGTGCCACCCACTACAGCTTCAGGAGGAGATAAATGAGAGGAGGAGGAGGAGGAGGAGGAGGAGGAGGAGGAGGAGGAGGAGGAGGAGAGCAAGATCAGAGATGATAGCAAAGGCACACACCTCACAGGAAGCTGTGCTATCGGATCAGAAACTAAGTTCACTCCTCAGTAAAGTCTACAGATGGAGGATGATGAATTACTGATGAGCTCCACGCTGACACTCTAAACCTGTGTATGCTCTGTGTTGGTTGGCCAGGAACATAAGCGCTGAAGCTATGCATCTAATGTTAGCAGCAGAGCATGTCCTGTCTCAGATCGGCTTAAATTCAAGCCTGAGGCGCTGCAGCTCCAATGGCTCTGGGGCCGAACAAGCGAGCTGACGGTGCTCGGGAGGCGGAAAACTTTGACACGATACATTCCTTAAGTATCTCTATTCTGATACTGAATTATGTCATGGCAAAAAGCTGAAATATCAGGTAAAGAAAGGGAAAAGAAAATGACAGCATATGGAAGTTAACATATCTTTTTTATTGTATTAAATGAGTGGCAAATGGTAAATTAACTTCATGTATATATCGCTATATCCTATCTATTGTTGTTTTAAAGTTATTTGTTAATGTATACAACCCAATTTGTGTTCTTTAAAATTGATTGCATTGTGTTTGTTACTTTCGTTGCAGTTGTATATGTCTTAAAGAGCCTGTGACACGGTTTTCCCCCATCATCCAAACCCATCAATTTGAGTACATATTGTCCCCTTGAAAACCGTTACTGAACTGATTTTGGATATTTGTACTTTGATAACCATTAATCTGCCTTCAATGTTGACAATTTTCTGGATCTTCTCGCGGATTCTTCAAGTCCCGCCAAATGATGGGTGACGTCATTGCGGGCACAGCGCTCCAGCTGCACCGTCCAGGATCCCAGCATCTGCATGTAAACCTTTATATATATACAGTCAGATGTAAACGCACGATGGTGCACACAGCAGCAAGCTCAGACAGCGATGACAGGTTAATGTTGAACGTGTCTGAGAGCTCATATGAGGCTGATGGATCGGTTTATGTTGTATCTGTTAGAAGTTTAGGAATGAGGTGCGTCAATATGGGCGATCATATGGTCATGTAGCCAGTGGTGGAATGGCACTACAAATCATCCCGGGACTCTCGACCGGCCCACTTCGGTACCGCTAGTAAATTGTCAACGGGGGGAGTGGGGGATGTCAGGGGCGGCGGGTGCTGTAGATAGTAAATGTAAATATGTAAATATTTGTGTCACTGCATCCTGGTAAAATACAAATATAATGTATAATGTCTGTGTCTTTGACATTAGCGCTGCTAGCCACCTGTGCCCTGTACTACGAAGCCAGTTCAACAGACCCTGGATATGTTTGAGTAACAAACAAACTAACAACAACAAACTAACAAACGCTAAGCGGTCCTACGACGCTGGTTATCAACTCGGTAAATCAAGCCAGGGTTTCTCTCTCCAGCTGAGAGCGCGTTCACGTCTAAGACACGAGTGGATCTGACTTTAATTACATTTGTCTCGAGTGTTTCGTCAACATAATGTGTTAAATAATACTTCTGCATACAGTCTGTGACACTGTGAGTGTTGCACGGCCAGATGAGGCTGGAGAAGCTGACTCAGATAAGGAAATATATGATATATTATGATATTATATGATCGATGATCTGATTGATGATGTAATATGAATGATAAGTGCGACACGTCGGCGTCTTCTCTGCATACGGCAGTTTAAACTGTATTTCCTTTATCCTGTAATATGACTTGAGAGATTTAAACTCCGCACACTGAGTTGATCTCTTTTCTATAGACGCCGGAGGCGGGCAGCGTCAGGTAAAAGAATTTATTTAGCCTTCTCAAACCTGAGCCTCACGCGCCGCCTATGGGGGATGTGCTAGTTACTTATCCGACCGGCCCACTTCGGGAACCGGCCCATCGGGATTCGTCCCGATGGCCAGTCCGCCACTGCACCCAGCCCACGTAAACTGTCAACGGGGGGAGCCTCGCTGCGGGGAAACGGTGGACCTAGTGTCCCGATCGGAGTGGGAATAATAATAATAATCCGTGCATTTTATCCATTAATTTCCCCAACATTGTGGTAAAAAAAACACACGTTTAATCCACGTTGGTGTACTACAACTACAACAAGCATCGGTTTGTTTTCTCATCAGGAAATGCAGACCGGCTCAAACAAACAATTTTTAATCATCATCCTCACGATCATTTAATGTATCATATGTCCGCCGAATTGACATGAAAGCACTAATAAATGTAGTTTCATCCACTTGAGTTTACAACCACAAAAATAATCGTTTTGTTTTTATATCACATCCGACGGGAGGAAATTCAGCAGCTCTCACTCCCGATTTTTAATCCTAATGTAATCATCATCTTCACCACGATCCTTTATGTTTATGTTCGCCGAATTGACATGAAAGCACTGACAAATATGAATATACTGTAGTCAACTTCATTAAAACGTTATTAACGTGCCTAATCTCAGTAATTCACCATTTCTACGCATGACAACACACTTTGTCCGTGTTTGGCTCTCGAAGCGTTCCCGCATTGACGTCACTTCCGGCTTCCCCCAAAACTTCAAAATGAGTCGAAGGAATTTCCCCGCGATGTTCGAAATTATTGATATTTAACGGAACGGTATCGCTTTTTCTTTTTTAAACTGACGGTTCGAGATTACTAGTAGCCCAATATTTCATTGCACAACAGTTGTTGGGATGCTGTCACAGGCTCTTTAAGTGTAATTTGGCTTGGCTTTCTATTTTGTATGGACATGCTTTTATTTTGAAGGAGAGTTAGCGCAGTTGACAGGAAGTTGTTGTTGCTATGGAAACAACGTGACGGAGATTTATGGAGAAAAAGTAATATCTACATATAAAGACGGAGAAAGTAAACGATAGCGTTTATGGTTAAGTGTTAGCACCCCCCCGAAGAGGCACAAGCTCTTACGTTGATATTGGAGATTTCAATAAATAAAAAATAAACAAATATCCGAATAACGAAATTGAAACCAAATAGTACTCCAACGAACGAATATTCAGCCCTAGCCAGTACTACGCTAAGTGGAAACGCAACCAAAAACGGGCCCCGCACGGCTCTGCGCGCTTAAAGCGAGCTCCGCGCTGTAGTGCAAATGCGCCATTAGACAGCAAACTCTTAATTGTTTCCTGGAATTGAACCTTCTGATTGGAAGACGGCCTCACTTCCTCATAGCCACAGTCGCCCAATCAAGAAAACCCCAGAAAATATGTCAATGCAAGGCTTGTGAAGCCCAAATAACAAAATAAGTTCATTATTTTACTATTGTGTGTTTAGACTTTTTGATATCCAATCAGGACAGGAGAAACTCTTGCTAATGATTAGCTCTATTTGGCGCGTTCACACCGGAGTACTTTTCCCACAATAGTTCATCAGAACTCAGATATATTTGCGTTCACACCAAAAAGCCCCCTAAACTAAATTAGTTAATCAGAACTATTTATACCCCCTTTTCAGTCCCTGCTAGAAAGCAGGGACTCTCGTGGGAGAAAAAGGTTCCTATGTCTGATTGGCTGGGCGGAATGCAAACCACGCCCTGTAAAACTCCAAAAACGTTTTGTGAAGCAGCCATTTTATTAGCCTCGCATTAGAATTATTAGTATTAGCATTAGCCCAGCGCAGAAACGCAGAGAGACTAAGTTATGGCAACACAAAAGAAAACATGGGAGCGGTGGAGATGAGGAGGTGTCGGCGTTCTGGCGATTTATTCGGAAGGCTTCAGTAGAAACTGCTAGGAGTCCCAGCAGCTTCTACTGAAGCCAGTCCCCAACTCCGGGGACCTCCGGCCGGGGACTTTGGGTGGCAGTATACGGTATACGCCGTCAAGTTGTTTGCGGCCTGCCAGTAAACCCAAAGCAGAAGAAGAAGTGACGTCAGCGGCTTCATTTGCCTAATCCACCCCTGGAACTAATTTTGCGGTGTGAACGCGATCTGCTTTAGTTCATCAGAACTCAAAGAGTTCTGATGAACTATTGTGGGAAAAGAACTTGGTGTGAATTCAAGTTCCCGCTGGTAAAAAGCGGTGCAGCATATACAGCTTTTATTGTGAATGGTAAAAAAGAAAAGAGAGCGCCCCCACTGTCGTTTACAATAAAGGAATCAATTAAGAGTTGTTGCCGTCTTAGTTCAGAGAACTGAGCCTCCTTGATATTGCTTTATTACCTTCATAAGTGTAGTCATGACTCATAACTGATAACCCTCGGCTACAGTACTTTATTAGTATCATATTTAGCTTGGTGAGTCTGCTCTGCAAAAGCGCATTCATATACAGTGAGCCTTTGTGAGAAAGACACGCCTACTTTGCCTGCAGCGAGTGAATGCGGAGTGCCGCTGCACATCAGTTTAGCTCATAAATACTTATTCAAACTAGGGATGGGAACGATTAATCGAATATTCGAAATTATTCAGGTATTCGAATAATTATTCATGTATTGAATATGAGTTATGAATATATATATTTTTTTTTTTTGGGAGGGATGCCTAAGTTGATTACATATTATCAAATTGAATAATTCGATGTATATGTATACGACAGTGCCATAGCTAAATGTGTTAGTTGACGTCTAAAGGTGTGTTTTGCTCCGCTCACCGGTCCCTCACAGCGGACAGAGCTGTAGGTGCTGATCTCTCTCTCTCGCGTCCGGTTATACTTCACTCGTGTTTATGTCCAAATCCATCAGATCTAGCTAGTTCTAGCCAATGATATGGCTGCTGCCCCTCCCTACACGCAGATCACGCAGATTCAAACCTCATCTTAGGCCCAAATGTGGCGCAAATGCGGTTCCGGTGTAGGTACCAGATGTGTTCGGGGTACCAGATATGTTCGGGTGTATTTCCGTCGCACCCGTCATATCCGTCTTCTCACCTCCCTCTGCTCCCAGCGCTCTGCTGCCACACACCGGCCGTCTGCGGAACTGCAGCCAGAGGAACTCGGGACAGCTTGTTATGTGTGTACTTGTGCACATAAATAATGTTTCTAATTATTTACAATTAAAAAATATATATATTCTGCGTTACTTTAGCCAACACTTTTATAAGGCCACTAGATTAGATAATTACGAAATGTGTAGATAGAATACATATATTTCAGGTTGTTATTTTGTCATTGTTTAATGTTTTTGTTACGACTGGAGCACACAAAAACTGATAGGACCCAAATGCACGACTCTAGACAAAAGATGATTCAAAAAAAGGTTTTACTGTGATGATAAAACAAGGTAATCCATTCACAAGGTTCAAAACGATCTGGCACTTGGCACAGGGAACACACAGAATATATACAGAAGCAAGGGACTCCACAGGTGCAAACAATAAGGGCGGGGCAGGTAATCAGGTCCGTGGACAAACAGGCAAGGTAGGAATCGAACTACCTGAAATGAGAAATGACAAAGTAAAACAGGAAATGGCAGACACGGACTTGACAATATAGACTCACAGAGAAATAATACTAACAGATCTGACGAGACACAACAGTTTTATTTACCTTTTAGTATTTTTATATAGTATCTGAACTTTGGAGAGGAGTTGGGAGACACACGACACATCAAATCACATCTACAGATCAAGACGAAGCGAATGGAAGTACTCCTAGCGTGAACATGTTTGTGAAAATGTGTGCAAAGTCTCCGAAAATCCTAAAAATAAGCTCATATTTGAATTCCCCATAAAAAAACACATCATTCAGTAAAAACAAGGCCCCACTGATCATCTGCTCCCTGATCTCTCTGCGAATTGAAAGTACTTATTGCCTGAGATTGCATGCTGTGGTTTTATTAAATGTGCCAAGTGCTAGGACTGTCTTAGGGAAGAAAGCTTTTCGATGTGCAGCTCCACTAACATGGAACAGTCTGCAAAAAGAATGGAAAATTACCAAGCTAGTACCACTACATGTTTTTAAAGCTCGGTTGGATGCTACAAAATCAGATGCTGTTGGTACCTGTACATGTGGATAGATATGTTGTTCTGTTGTTTATGTTTTTATGTCTTCATGTGGAACCTACTGCTGCAGGTCTCCCTTGAAAAAGACATCATTGATATCAATGGGATTTTACCTGGTTAAATAAAGGTATTGAATTGAATGTACAATGAAAACATATCCAAGTGTAACAAACATCCAGTATTAACCTTACTGTTTTTTTACTAACAGTAACCAACTAATAATTTTCATAAAGTGCATATTTATTCCAAACTCACAATATATATATATATATATATATATGTAATAAAACAATGCACAATGGTACACAGTATCCAAACTCTTTAGGCACTGGTCAGAGACATTCATGTAAAGCAGATACTGAATCCAATACTGGTAAAAACGTTGCAGAGATCAAATGTTTCCTTGTCTGAATGGAGAAACCTAATTTTTAAAACAACATTTTCAGTGTGTGACTTGAAAGATAAGTTAAAAATGCATTATCAGCAGCAGCATATGCAGGATCCCCGGAGGTCCGGACCCCGCAGTCAGCAGCTAACGACTGGTAATAAGGCTCCAGCAAATCTACTTTTACGGTTTCAATGCAGAGTCTTTATTTCTTATTGATAGATCACACCTGCAGAGAGGCCCTCATCTTTATTAATGGATGCAGAGATCAATCTGGTCAATGACAGAGGGGGAGTTAGTGGGGGGGATTGTTGTGTGTGTGTGTGTGTGGGTGTGTGTGTGTGTGTGTGTGTGTGTGTGTGTGTGTGTGTGTGTGTGTGTGTGTGTGTGTGTGTGTGTGTGCGTGCGTGCGTGCGTGCGTGCGTGCGGGGGGTGTGTGTGTGGGTGTGTGTGTGCACGTGCGTATGTGTGTTTGATGGTATGTAAGCTGGTGTATTTGCAGTAAGTGGAATGATAATATATCTATAGAATATACCACATGTGTTTCCCCTTCCTGTAGTGTGTTATATAGGTTTGTGTGCATGTACATGTAAATGGTCTGCAAAGGCTAAAATCCCACACCTGCTTGAAACGCCTAGTTTGGACTCTATTGTTTACTTTCGTAACATATTATTGATATCACTATGTAACACTCACGCTTCTATTGGCTAGCGCTCCAACACATTGTACGAGATGGTTTAGGGGTGGGACATGTCTAAGCTGTTGACTAATCACAAAAGAGCCGGCCAGCTAACCAATCAGAGTAGACTGGGTTCTGGTTTCAGACAGAGGGTGAAAAGAGGTGCTGCAGCACAGGCAGTATGATAAAAATAAAGAGCTTTTTGAACATTAAAGCATGTAAACAGTTCATAGTAGACAGAAAAGTGGAAATCTGAATTGTGTGTAGAACATCTGGATATTTATGCCTGTAGTGTTTTCTTGCACATCTAATAGCTCTAATTAGAAGTGGGATTAGACAGTATAGGTGTAGATGTGTAAGAGAGATTAAGATGGCTCTGAAGCATATAATCAGCTATGGAAATTAAGACTTTTCAGTCCGTCGTAGTACTGCTCCTCATTTATATCCAACCAGCTGATACTGATCGTGGCTGTCATCAAAGCATTTGTTTCTACATCTCACTCATCGTCTGCCTCCCACTCACTTTCTACCTTACATCCCAATCTATCCCTTTTTGCCTTTCTGTCTCTACACTGCATGCCCCTATTGCTCCAACCTCATTTTGATTTAGGAATGGTCATAGCCTTTTGTGGAGCTCTTATTTGACCTGTTAAAGGAACTGTCTCGAGCCGAGTGTGACTAATTACCCTGAGGACACTGATGTGTGTTTGCATCTGCCTCATAATCATAGTTTGTGTCTCTACTATAGACGAAAAACATATGAAGGATATATTTATTTGTATTGATTTTATGTCAAAAACAGAATTAAACCCACTGACAACTTTAGTAAACTATTTTCATAGTCACACATGTCTTTAGGTTCAAGGTTCTTTATTTGTCAAATGAACATAACTACAGTGTAGTTATGTCGATGAAAATCTTGTGTCACAGGCTTCTCCAACAGTGCAACACAAAACACAGATAAACAGAAAAATATAGTGCAAGTAAATAGTAAATACAAGAAGAAAACTAGTTTAAAAAGGGAAATAGTGAAATAACTTACTTATGAAACTGTAGCATAATGTTAAGGACCTTACTTGGACTCAAACGCACGACTCAAAAGAAAGTTTGTTCAAAAATAGTCTTTACTTTGTAAAAGTATAAAGTTCAAACAAAACATCACTCCTAAGAGGCAAAACATAGCAAAGCAAATTACAAACTAAATAAACTTGACTATGGTCACAAAATACAATAATCTCTGCACGAGACAAGCTGGCTCTCTAAATGGCACAAGCCGAACTGGCACAGGACAAAGGGAGACAGGACTATTTATACATGAGGTAAGGGGGAACAGGTGGAAACAATCAGGGGCGGGGCAGACACTGACGATGGCGGGAAAACACACAAAGGGAGGAAGTAAAGGGACCTGAAATGAGACCAGAGGTAAGTACAAAATAAAACAGGAAGTGCAATGACAGGACTAGACAGGTGAACAAAAAGACTTGACTAAACATAAATCTAACCTGGGCTATGAACTAAACGTGAAACAATAACATGAACCTGATTAACATGACATGAACAATTTAGCAGACATGACGGGATGTTACAGTACCCCCCCCTCTAGGGACGGCTCCTGACGTCCCAGGAACTTCTGGGTGATCCCGATCAAAATCTTTAATCATGGCCGGATCAACAATGAAACTCGCTGGGATCCATGTTCTCTCTTCTAGACCGTACCCATCCCAGTCCACAAGGAACTGTCTTCCTCGCCCTCGCTTACGAACTGCCAGCAGTCTCTTTACAGCGTAGACGGGGCCTCCTTCTACCATCTGGGGGGGTGGAGGGGGTTTAGAGGCGGGTACCAATGAGCTCTCCCTGACCGGCTTGATCTTGCCGACATGAAACGTTGGATGGACCTTTAATGACCTGGGTAGACGTAACTGCACAGACACCGGGTTTATGATCTTCGATATCGGGAATGGACCAACAAACCTTGGCGCTAGCTTTCTCGACATGACGTGGAGGGGTAAGTTCTTGGTAGCTAACCAAACTCTTTGTCCAGGCCGATACGGTGGAGCAGGTCTCCGGCGTCGATCCACCACCTCCTTCATCCGGCTGGCACTGCGCAAGAGAGCCCGACGAGCACCGGCCCAGATCCGGCGGAACCGACGGACCATAGCGTGAGCTGATGGGACCGTGACCTCGGCCTCATTGGCAGGGAACAGAGGTGGTTGGTAGCCGTGCACACACTGAAACGGTGTGAGTCCTGTTGCGGAAGTGGGCAGCGTGTTGTGGGCGTACTCCACCCACATCAGGTGCTTGCTCCAGGATGCCTGGTTCTGGGAGACCAGGCAGCGCAAACAGGTCTCTAGCTCCTGGTTAATGCGCTCTGACTGGCCATTCCATGATGTTACACATAAGTAAGGGTGTTTTGATTAGTTCCACGTTGTGATGCCATTGAATGTGCATTAGCATGTTCTATGTGTCACCATCCTTATCTTTTCCACAACTCTGTCTTCATGTTGTTGTCGCGGGGAACCTGCAGAAGGGTCTTCCAGCTCTAGCATTATATTTGCACTCATCATAGTGTGACTGCCGTGCATGCTAGTCCACTTGTTGTGCTCACCTCAGCCTCGGTTTCTAACGCCATATGGCTAACACTTTCCGTGTGGATCTCGTGCTTATAAACCCTGGATTTGCATTACTCTCATTAAACAACATACCGTGTATTCTGCATTCAGCAGACTGTGAGGGTTTGGTATGAATACACAACGGTTAGTCTCTAAGATCTGCTGTATGAATGCACACGCATGCATGTATTACATTGCATGTCTGCCTACTGCCTCTCATATTCAATTCCGTTTTGCGGTTTTACATTTCTTCTGCTCATTTCCTCCTCAGCCGCCCACCTCTAATCTGGACTTCCTGCCACTCACAGGAAGTTCATTTATGTGGAGACAGGAGAGGAAGACAAGAAGCATGATAAGATTCTCGCACCAGAGCCAATGCTGGACTGAGTGAGAGGAGAATAAAAGGAGGCAAAGAAACCATCTTAAAAAACGGTTGTCATAGAGACAAAACATCATGGACACGCATCCCAAAGAAGCAGTATAAACAAAAGCCCGCTTACTGAGCAGACACTATCCATTAACATCCGGCGCCAAATTAGACTCAGTGAAAAAGAAGAGGTGTCACCTAGCACTACACTGAGCCACTCTGGGTTGACAGCGTTGAAATAAAAACGTCACTCCTTCTCCATCTCCTAGAATAACGGTGTAAACAGTCACTGGTCCGGAGAGAAAGCTAATCTCAACACAGCAAACTGCAACACAACTCACACCTGAGCTGCTGCAATGTCCTCGCCTCCACTCTGCACAGCTCACTTCAGTATTCATTAAGTGGAAGTGTGCATTCAGTCGGACCAAGCATGGATTTACAGAGCCGAGGCCCAGGAACCACGGGGGAATGTGTTTCCAGCACTCCAGTGAATAGGAAACACCTGTAGATAGCTCAACACGGACATATCCATTCATTAACCCCATAATATACCTCATCAAAAAGTATGCATGAAGTCGCATTTGTCTTTTAGAGACAGGTGCCCATATATTATATACTGTGTAAATCATTAGGTTTAAAAAAGGTTTCTAAAGACCCATTACCTCAAAGTGGTGTCGTCAGATTACTGTCTCACCAACAGATAAACCAAACAGTATTTAATTCTGATATAAAGTAAAAAATAAGGAACCAGAAAATGTGTGTAATTCTAACGAATAAAGGTATTGAACATCTGATATAGGCTCAGAATTGTCGGTTGCTTAAACCCAATGCACCTCAGAACTGTTCATATCTACCGTAATTTACTATTTTGAGAATTTACTTTCATTTCAAATCAACAAATGTATTTATCTTGCCATCACTTCAGTTTTTTTATTTCTCTAGACTTGCCAAACAACCACCTTCACCATCAGACAAAAGCAATCAGACAGAACCAGCGCATAAGCAACATGTTCACAGTGTTTTTCTTAAGGTTGTTGAGAGTCACTCAGGGTTAAGTAGGAATTAAATACCTATTACTAAGGCAAGGTTGAGAGAAATTGCTAAATAAATGCCTTTTAAAAGCTATTTCTAAGCACACAGGCATTCTTTACTGACAGCATGTATTGGTGCGTCTGGATTGATTTTCAGTCACTCAGCTTTTCAAGAAACAGGACAACACGACCTCTGTCAACCTGTTAGGGCTGTGCAATTTAATCGATCCTGCGATATATATCGATATTTAGTTTTCCGAGAAAGTATCGATATTTCAGCCGCGGGTATCGATACATTAAGTCTGATAACTGTGCTCGTTATACTCGCGTCCAGGAGAGAAGCTTTAAAAAGGAGACTAATTGAGTCTCTGAGAAGGTTAAAATGTATACTTTAATTAATAAAAAGCACGGTAATGTTACAAGCAGAAGATGGTTCAGTCAGAAAAACAGCTGTGTTCTGGCTCTCGTGAGCGAAGGGAAGAGAGCGAGCTCCACCTTTCCAGCTGTTAAATATCCTCTGCTGGCTCCTCCCTGTGGGCCGGTTGGCGCTGCTGGGGCCGGCCCTGCACGTCTCCAATGTTCGTTGTTGCGCATTACAGAGGATTCAGACATTGTACATTAAATATATAACTAAACACGCTTTTCTCCTCCTTATCCCTTTCATGACTTTTCATTTAATACATTTTAAACGCTGTAATCAATACTCCAAAAATACCTCACGGCTGGTATCATTTCCGGTAGTTCCGAATGTTGTCTCATGCTACCCACGTCTGTAAACAAACGTATTCAAATAAACTGTACCTTCAGTTAATATTCAGCAATAATAATATCTCGACGTCTATAGTTGTAGTGTTGAAATCAGTAGGTTTCGGTGTGCAACACTCCGTGTCATATCGCTACTAAATTCACCTCTATAGTAAATGGTATATTAGCCACATGCTAAATGCTAACCGGAGATGAAGGATTTTCAGAATAAAAGCTTAACAACTGGTTGTGCACAAGAACTTCTGGTTTTTCAGTATAAAACAGCATTTAAACTGACGGTATGTTTATGGTACTTTATGCCATCAAAACATTGATTTTAATTTCTAACAAGTCCCATTCAAATCTCCCGTGTTCGGCCACCTGCTGCACCTTTTAATTCTCCATTGTCCATTGTGATACTGTACTTTATGTACTTACGTTTCAAAGGCTTGTAAGCTACAGTTTGCACTGTTTCAATAAATGAAACTAATTTTCTCACCACATCTTTTGATTCATTTTGTCCAGCATTTGCAAGCTGTAGACTCTCTGTCAGAGCCATATATTGTATAATTGATGCTTTCAGTTTTCAGCTGAATTAATTCAATCCAAGTCAATGGAACACTCACAAGATGTCATGTCACCAAAATCACACTGTCCCTTTAAAATCTTTCAGAAAATGATATAAGTGTATCGAATTATATCGAATCGTATCGAATCGTATCGAATCGTATCGAATCGTATCGTTGGCTTAATATCATGATATATATCGTATCGTTGGCTGAATATCGTGTATCGTATCGTGAGATTAGTGTATCGCTACAGCCCTACAACCTGTAGCTATATCTCTGACAAACATCACATAATTCAACCACCTTAAAAAGACTGAAAATGACAACAAACGCAGCTGCTATACAATGGCATCGGAACTCACACACAAATGTGTCACCTCGAGGTTCTAATATAATAAGTAGGGGTGTAACGGTATCCGTATTCGTCCCGTAAAAAAAACGCCGGTTTCCCTTTATAAAACACAATCAACTCGAAATGTGGCGCAGCTTTTGCGGGCTTCAAGTAACGCAAGTTTGTTTTTTCTTGTTGTACCGAACCCGTACGGAACCGTGACCCCCAAACCGAGGTACGAACCGAACCGTGACTTCTGTGAACCGTTACACCCCTAATAATAAGAGATTATTTGAGAGTAGACGTTGAATTCCCAGCTCTCAATCACCCCTTTCCTTCACACCTTAACATCTGTCCATGTTTTCTAAGCACAGACTTCCTCATAACACCCTGCAGTCCGTTGGCTTTTTCATGTCAAAGGCTGCTGTGAATGATTTAACATATGCCCAGTCGTATCCTGGAGCATGGAAGAGGACATTTCAAGTTTCATTACATTTGTGCTGAGCTGTAGTCAAGTAATTACACTCCAGCAACAGCCCTTTTCACTCCCTCTCTCGGACAGCGGTGTTGAATGACCACAGTTGTGCACCAACTCAGCAAAAAAGCCTTTATTCTCAAGGGCCGAAGAAGCCAGAATAGGTTGGTATTGGAATGAAAGCATATTTAAAAAGCTTTGAATGAAGTATACTTAAAATGCATTTATTGTAAACTAAATGATGTGATAGCAGAGAAAGTTAAATAGTGTTGCTCTCTGAGGGGCGGACAGTGAGTTGTCTCTCTGCTCTCACACTAGGTCGACATGAGGTTAAACCAAGCGGCAAACTCTGGGGAAGAGCCGGGACGCCAATACGGAAGTGCCACACACTGCAGTTCATCTAGTGGCCAGTAGGAGCAGGCTGCAGAAGGGAGCAATTTCCATAGACACCCATGTTAAAATGCCCAACTTTACAGCAGAAATAAACATGTTTATATCGTGGTTCAAGAAACCATATTCTCTGTATAGTTAGATTCCCCCTTCATGACTACTGTGTGGGGGGTGAATTTTTTCTCAACTCATCTGTTTAATTAATATTAAGCCTTAAAGCTGTTGCATAAATTAGGGCGTGGTCACTTTGATGGACATGTACATGCCTCACTGTCAGCTAACAGCAACTTGTCCACTCTGCTAGGCTACAACCATAGAGGCTACAACGTTAGTTAGTTGTAGTTACTGTACTTGACCCTTTAGCCGTGTTTGTGGTGATTGTGCCTTTTAGGGAATATTGTTACAAATACCAGACAATTAAAATGTTGTGCTGTGCGCTTGAATGTACTAACAGAACTTCCAAGAAGTCTAAAATTATAATATTATACATGTTAACCCCATTCGCAGATGTTTGTGTGCTTGGTAGCTTAGCTTGCTACTTATTAGCCAGCTAAGGACGTAACCCTTTATACATACATATACATTTTAGTTTATGATTCAGCCTTGGGTAAGACTTTTATAGTCTATAGCTATGACGCCCATAATACTAAACGGGAGCAAATGTTAATAGGGGACCCAATTATCCCAGTGGTGGCCGCCCGCCGGAGCTAACCGTAGCCGCAGGGTGCTAGCTCCAGCCGGCGTCCCGGAGCTAGCCCACTGCGGCTCCGTTAGGTCCGGGCGGTGGAGTCCGTCTTTTCTCAACGTGTGAATGACAAGCATTAAGAATAACAAAATATAGCTAATTCTCTTGCAGATTGTCTCATTTGATTATGAATGTAACATTTATATAGGGGAACTACACTGTTAGCAGTAACTTGGTATGCATGTATTTCATGTTAGCTTAGCTTCTTAGCCTGAGCTAGCTCTGTTTACTTCCAGTTCAGAGGCAGCAGGTCCCGCCTCGGCTCCGCCTCTTTGCCCTTATTTGGAGCAGGCGGGATTAGACTCTGACGTCACAGTCGAGCCATTAGTGGCCGACTCCGCCTACTAAGGGCTTCACGGCAACTCTGCAGAATACTATGGGTGACGTCACGGACACTACGTACATTTATATATACAGTCTATGGGTTAAACTCATCGGGAAGGTTCATCCGTCCAGATTTTTCCCACAGGATGCAATGCTAACTGGCATTCCGCCTCCGACTGTTCTGTGATGAATGGAGCCAAAAGGTCAAAGGCCGCAACTCCGCTGTGTGGGCACGGGACAGCAGCCATGTCCGGGAATCATAAGATGGAGAGGATATGAAAGCGTAATGTCACTCAGGTCCACTGGCGTAAAGCTGACATTACCCTCCTCTACCTCGAGCCTCAACATGACATTCAAGCAAGCCATCATATAGATAAGATTATACCTGCATATGAACCGCAAACATGGTTATATCTGCCATTGCTCTTTGCCAGTGGGTCCTTGGAGCTCGGTGACCTCTGAAATGTAATTAAATTGAGATGTTGCAGGATTATTAAAAAGGTGGCAAGTAGCAAAAAGAATAGAATAACTGCCACACATTTGTATCCTTCCCCCAACAATCAACGAATGTCCATGTCTGTCAAGATGTCATCAGGTCATATTGTTATTTATTTTATATAGATTTGTGTGAAATTGTCAACATTAGCGTATATATTCTTGGATATTTTGTCATTATTCTGACCGGTCAATCTGAAAAGGAAATTCTTAAATGTTTAACTTTTGATTATGTGTTGTGGGTTAACTTTGTTTTCTTTTAAAGGGTCAAAATGAGGGAAAGCAGTACTCTATGCCACTCTACTTATGCAAGTGCCTAAAACGATTTCTTGCATTTTTGCATTTCAGGCTCTGGCTTCAAGCTGTGCCGAACTAAAACCCTTTTTTTTTAATATTTTCCCATATGAAATCCTCCCCATGTGACTTTCCCATGAGTAATTTGTATGTATCCGAAGATCAGTGGCATTTTCTCCTGGAGGCCAAGGGAAGCCAGGCTTCCCCTGTTTTTTCGAATTGTAGTTATAATTTTAATAAATAAATAAAAATCTAATCTAATCGATAGAATATAGATAGCTCACTGCACCACTCTCACCGCCGTTATAAAGTAGCAAGCAACTGAAGCAAGTGCAATTATGGAGGGTGGAGATTTGGAGTATTTAATCAAAAATAATTGTACTAAACTTCCGCTACAGCAGCAACAACAAATACAATCTGATGACAGGCCAATGCCCAAACTGGAGCTGTGTACAGCGAGGGAAAAAGGAACGAATCGGACGTAAAACGTTAAAGGTCTCCTGATTTAGTTTGTGAAAGAATGCTTATTAGAGTTTCGGCTGGAGAGTGCGTGCGGACCTGTCGGTTAGATAACAGGCGTGTGTAAGTCCTGCATCTGTATGATACAAATGTGTGTAAAATGATACCGGGTGCTGTAATCACTCATCTGGTTACGTTATGTAGGAGCAAACACAGTAGTGGTGGCTTAAAGCCCACCTCCGCTCCGCGCAGTCCGTTAGATGAGCCTGGTCAGATTTAATAAAAGAAGTTCAAAACACCGGCATAAAAGTTATAACAATAATCTGATTTTAATGGTAAAAAACACAATACGAAATACAGAGTGCCCTGTAATAGAGCACTCCGGGCTCCCCGCTTGACTGCGGTGCGATACAGACATCGGGACCAGCCAGTCAGAAACAGGGGGCATTTTGCATGAATAAACAACAGTATATATAGACATATTTGGGGCGGAGATGTGTGTCGGCTCTTCCGTCCCATTTTACTCCTAAGCGAATCAGAGAGTCCGTGGGGAGGAGTTGGGTCGGTTGCTCACTCCCCTAGGTGTTCTTACTGGTTGGATTAACTTTGGGTCGGGCCCAATACAGCGAATCAGAGTTCTGGGAAAAAGTATTTTTCTTCTGAACAGAGTGTGAGAGCCTCGGAAGTAAACAAGGACAGAGTCACTTCTTATCTTGCACCTGAGTTCACTCCTTTACTTTCCCAAGGAATATTTCACACAAACTCTATTCTTTCCCAGACAATCAAACATTGTACACAGATATATTGGTGCATTACTTCTGAACAGAGCGTGACAGCTTCGGAAGTGAACAAGGACAGAGTCAATCTTTATATTCCACCTGACTTCACTCCTTTACTTTCCCAAGGAAGATTTCACACAAACTATTCCTTCCCAGACAATCAAACATTGTACACAGATATATTGGTGCTTGAGATTATATTGGCCCCAGAAAGAACCTTGAAAATAATATGTGTGTGTGTTGGTGGGAGGAGGTGTATGTGTGTGTGTAGCAGGGTATCTGGGTCATTGAGTGTAAGTGAGAAGGTTTATATATATATATATAGGATTACTTAAAACAGTCCAAAATAATACATGTTTACTTCAATACAGTTCAAGATAATACCTGTTTACTTTAATACAGTTTAGAACAATATCTGTTTACTTTAATTATTACATTGACCACCACACCCCCGACCCAAAAGAAAGGACGTATTATTGGCTTCCCCTAATTTTTTCCCCACGCCACGCTACTGCCGAAGATGGCAAATGGCTCCGCTGCTTCATCACGAGGAGACCTCAGGGGATTGAGACGACTTGTTGGTATTCTGTGACGATTTATAATCTAGTGATCTGTATCTGTCGATTGGGCTTAATTGGGATCTGTCAGCTCTTTAATCGTCCTCCTCTTGGTCAACATGTGTTGAGGCTGCAGTGGAAACTCTGAGAGCTTTGATTACATTTTATCAGGAGTCAGGATGAAAACTAGAGGCAGAGCACGGTCATTAATGAAAATATTAAAATGTTAAAATAAAAATGAGATGAATGATATTCACTGCAACATTTGATAATGAACATTTTAAATGTAACTTGGGGCTACTCTGCATTAGCTGGGATAAATGTAGTCAGTACATTTGAGTTAAACACAGACTTGAGCCCCATCCAAAGGGGATTATTGTTCCAGAGAGAACTAGGTAATTAAATATTTGACATGCTCCACAGTTACTACACTCTCCTTTTAGCCACTGCCCAACCCCGGGACGAAGGTGTTGTTCAGGGGTTTTAAAGGGGAAGTACTTTTACCCATGTGACCAGCAGCCGCATATCTCAGATATGAACTTTAAAATATGAGATTTCTGTCTGGGAACGACATGGAATACTCAGTTTACAAAGAGAGTAAGTAGGTATGTGGGACTGTAGGTTTTACTGGGGGAGAGGAAGATTAAAAAACAATCCTACAAATGGACTTTGGATGAGTTTAAAACATCGGTCAGCTAGCGGGATATTAAAATCATCCATCACTTGTTATTATGTTTATTTGTATTCCATAGAAAGAACAACTTCCATTTTCTTCAAAGCTGCACTCAGTTGCAGAAACTGGTGTCTGATTGGTCTCTCTAGGTCTAATTAACTAAATCAAGCACAGTCTGTTTAGGGTTGCCAGAAACTGACCATGATCAAAATCGATTATTCGTCAGCCCTGGCGAATAATAATCGATTATTCGAGATTGTTCATCTTTAGTCGCACGTGTGAGGGAGAGGGGAGGTGGGGTCGGTGTGTAGCGTGCTGCAGCAGCAGTCTGCTCTGCACGCAGGCTTCCTCCAAGTTTACAGTAAAACAAACTGGTGGTGTGACCAATGGCCATTTACAATTATTAATACTATTACTATTATTAGCATATATATATTTATATATATATATTTTGGTTGAAACTAAGCCAGAAAAAAAAAAAATACATAAATAATAAATAAAAAAAATATATATAAATAAAATCGATTTTTAAAAATAATATTCGATTATGGAGACTGTAACGAATATTCGAATAATCGAATAATCGCTGGCATCCCTAAGTCTGTTATGACTTTACTTTCATTAGATGGAATATTGATTTTAATGCACAACAAATAAATGCAAACAAAAGAGACTGCTCTGTCTTTGATCGTTCTCTCAGAAGATAATAAGGATGACTCAGAAATGAGTTCTGATGGTGATATGGGGGGGGGATGATAGGATGAAACGAAAAAATGAGCAGTGCACTGAACAACTGCTCTGAGGCCAGAAATATTTAAAATTGGAAATACAGTAAGTATGCAGATATATTACTTTTGTAATGAGCCCAGCTGTGAGACAGAGGGAAAGCCTCTTCATGTCTCTTCATCCAGGACATAGTTAAACTGTACACCCCAGCGCGTGCACTACGCTCTGCATCAGCCAAACGACTCGCTGCACCCTCACTGCGAGGGGGACCCAAGTTTCCATCAGCAAAAACACATGGGTTTGCTATCCTGGCTCCAAAATGGTGGAATGAGCTCCCCATTGACATCAGGACATCAGATAGCCTGCACATCTTCCGGCGCAGACTGAAAACTCATCTTTTTGGACTCCACTTCGAGCGATAGAATTACTAACAAAGAACTGCTAACAGAGCACTTATACAGATGTAGCACTCCAGATCAGACTCAAATGGGTGTGTCCCAGTCAAAAGCCCAGCGGATGCCAGTGGCTGGGGGTGTTGCCAAATTGCTAGAGGGCGTTGCCCAATTTCCCCATTTGTTCAATTACAGGATTTAACCATGAGATGGCTCTTCATTCACAAAATACACAATGGGTGTTGTAGAAACATCAATATTTTAGATCAAATAAAGTATATAGTTTGCTTTATGCAGTATATTTCTTGTAATATTGTACAGTAGATTGAAGTAAATCAACGTATACATTAAGATAAGATAAGATGGACCTTTATTAATCCCATGGGGAAATTCAGTAGTTCAAACAGCAACAGGGTGAGAGTGAAAAACAGGACAGCACAGATTCACACAGATTAATAAAATCAAAAATAAGATGAGCGATAAAAAATAATAATAATAATAATGAGAAACTATGAAATAAGAAATGAATAAAACTAAAATGTAATTATCATATCATATATTATAATGTATTGTATTATTAAGTAATATCATACATTAACCCCATTAAAGCAGATGCCACATTGAATGGATGAACACATGTATGCATCAATAGTTACAACAGAGTATTTCTAAATACAAGTTGTAAAAATACTTATATGTATTTAATATTAACCCTTTGGAGTCGAACGTCACACCGGCGTGAGATCACATGACCTGTTCAAGCCGGTGCCGCATAAAGACAACAGTCCGGACAACATTGCCGTGTGTTTCTGTCGAAAGTACTGGCTTGAAACTATATCCCAGTCTTTGTTTCATGCAAAAATACCCAATAAACACGGACATACGATGATATAAAGTTAATACATTTCAAAAGTATGAATAATGGAAGCACATATTTTAATATCTTCGCCGTATTTTATCATTTTACGAAACGGAAAATACTGGAAACTGTAGATCCTGCTCAACAGGATGTATATGTGTATTTCTGTCGAAAGTACTGGCTTGAAACTATATGCCAGTCTTTGTTTCATGCAAAAATACCCAATAAACACGGACATACGATGATATAAAGTTAATACATTTCAAAAGTATGAATAATGGAAGCACATATTTTAATATCTTCGCCGTATTTTATCATTTTACGAAACGGAAAATACTGGAAACTGTAGATCCTGCTCAACAGGATGTATATGTGTATTTCTGTCGAAAGTACTGGCTTGAAACTATATACCAGTCTTTGTTTCATGCAAAAATACCCAATAAACACGGACATACGATGATATAAAGTTAATACAGATATATTTCAGAAGTATGAATAATGGAAGCACATATTTTAATATCTTCACCGTATTTTATCATTTTACGAAACGGAAAATACTGGAAACTGTAGATTCTGCTCAACAGGATGTATTTACCAGGGAGGGGGTGAGGTAATCAGTTAAACGGAGTGATACGAAACGAGACGAAAAGAGACGAAGAGGGACGGCGGGAACCGAAGAGAGACGGCGGGAAATGGAGAGAGACGAAGATATACGAAGACAGGCGGCGGGAGACGAAGAGAGGCTGCGGGAGACTGCGATTGAAGTAAAGTGACAGACAAACATTGAGAATTTAGATATAGTTAGATAGATTTAGAGTTTTGAAGACTCAACTATGATGAAGAGAACTCTGAACGTGAGTCAAGCTTTAAGCTTGTTTTTTGACATGGAGGAGGAGGAATCTGTGATGTTGCCCTCTGTGTCGTAGTTGACAGAAACCGCTTTGAAGCATGGCACAGATAAAGACAGAAAAAACAGATTGTTGTACATAATGTGTATATATATATATTTGTATTATATTTATAATAACACTTTTGCCTTATCAGAATGAAATCCCATGCTACCTCAATCAAACTTTCACATTATCATAGTCACATCCCATGTATATATTTCCAGCTTTTAAATGGTTTCGTTGTGTATGTTTGTGTTATGAAAAATAAAATCATTTTCAAAATCTGTTTTTACGTTTTTGTTGTGATTTTGGGTCCAAAATGTTCATATAGTAGAAGATCACCTACATCCAAACGAAATAAATATAATTAATTATGATGAATACGTTAAGTATTGTTCATTGTTTTTCACTTTTATTAAATGTTTGATATTTCCGGTGGAAATGGTGGACTATCGGACATTCAAAATGCAGCATATTTCCCCCAAGTGTCTGTCAAAATGCATTTTACGTTTCTAACTTGCAATATCAACAGAAAAGCGATCTCCCTGTCTCACTCTGTGTGCGGGGGATCACAGGAGGGGGGGGGGAGAGCTGTGGAATGTGACTCCACACATTCCGATGGCCAATTAGTTTTAAACAAAGGGTCCCCAACATAGGAAACATGGGGGGGTTGGAGCTTTTTTAAGGGACAGCATCGCCCTGAGATCTATGCTGCTAATATGTTCATGGCCATAACGCCATTTGTAACATATGGGAGAATGGTGAAAATAACCAACTGGACTGGGACCAATGGGAAAATGCCTCTTCCCCTCAATGTGAAGCAAAATATTGAGTCCTATGTTTCCAATCGGTTCCCAAATCTGAACATTGACCAGTGGCATAAGATCAGGAACCGGGTAAACGAGAGACTGAGGAGCCCCAGAAAAACAGATCCCGAAATCGTTCGTCCTGGTTTCCACAGCAGATAGGCCTACTGCATGTGTCTGTTACTGTATGTCAGTTATTTTAAATAAAACGGTGAAAACTGAACTTGAAAATTGTTTCCTCTTTTTATTTTCTTTATTATTTTCGGGATGGGGAGACGTGTGTGATTAAAAATTCATTCGCAGAAATGTAAAGCGATCTAACTAAGTTCTATTCATAGTCTTGACGGGAAGAGCCGTGTAAATGGGTGGCTATATGCATTTGAAAAGCAATATAAATCACACAGTTATTATGCAATAGGCTATACAAGCACCATCGATTACCTTTCTCCAATTCAAACTCTTGACGGGAAAAAAGGAAGGTGTAAATGGTTGGGCTATACTGTACTGTATACATACAAAGGCCATTCAATAGACGTTCAATATATAGTATTCGTTTATTAGAGTCGGCTTGACTCGGTTTGCATTCATAAAGAATGCACAAATGTGTTTAATCGTTAATGTCATAGTATTCGTTTATTAGTCCCCGAGGGGAAATGGGTAGCAGCACATCACAGAGGCATTTAAAAAGTGAAGACAATACTACTGTACAGTAAACAATTAACACAGTAAATTATGTGGATTAAATCACATTTATTTCGTTAAAAAATAAACTAAATGACTCAGTTTGCATTCATAAAGAATGCACAACGAAATGCAGTTTAGCTTCTAACCAGGAGCAACAAGCAGTAAAGTGAAAAGTAATGTTCACAATCTACAGAATAAAATATATAATGAATTGAATGATGAATAAACAGTGAGGGGTATGAATACACTAGATATCACCCTGTGAGCAGTACAGTATGAACAGTGTGTTAATCGTTAAGATATGTACTAAGTAAATAGCCTACATTAATTTCATGATGGATTAAACCACATTTATTTCGTTAAAAATAAACAAAATGATTAAATGTAGGGTGAATTGCCCTAATGTGGAACATTTTTGCATTTCAGACTTCGGGAATATATTGCGACATGAAGCCGATACAATAAATCAAAATCCAGTAACATTCTGAAATCCCCAGGATGTGTCCTAATCAAACCAAAAGAGAACATGCCGATATTAAACTCATAAAAGAAATGGTAGACATATTAGTACTCTTAGTGCCAAGTTGTCTCAGACAATCTGTTTTCCTAATGTGGGACAGTTCTGTGCAAAATTTGGGACACTGAAAAGTCTCAGTCACCTGCATTCATGTAATAAAAAAATCTCAGGCCAGTAACACTCAAAGCTACAGTAAATGTGCAATACCATGCTATGTTACTATTTATAATGTTATTGTTGTTACAACAGAAGATGTTTTTATTTAAATTGAAGTTAAATGCATCAATCTGGTGCACTGAGGGCAAAATTAGTAGATTTGTGGATACGGCTCTCAACACTCATATGAAACAGAACTGTTCTTACAATGTGTGTCGGAAGGTATTAAATTCATTACTATGCATATTTTATTGTGTAAACACACAGCTGATCACCTGAGAGCTGCCGTTTCATTCAGAGCGTTTAAAAAAAACGACGGTCTGATTTCAACAACTCAATGTGTGATTATTATAGCAGTAATATTAGACACTAATACTACAGTAAACTATTAGCACTGTACATATTATTGTTTGCCCGTGGGATTAGGATGATCGGTAGTGAGAGCCGCTGCATTTTCCTCCGGTCGGATGTGATATAAAAACAAAGCGATTATTGTTGTTGTTGTAAACTCACGTGGATTACATTTAGTGCATTCATTTCAACTTGCGAACATAGATACATTAAATGATCGCGAGGATGACGATCGAACATCGTTTGTTTGACCCTGGATGCATTTCCTGATCTAAAAACATACCGATGGTTTTGTACTTACGCCAACGTGAATTAAACATTATTTTGTTAAATAAAAACATGGTGATGTTTAGTAAATGATTACATGTCTCTTATTTAGCACAGAATATGATCCTATCCGTGACATATGGATCTTAACAAATATCCGCTATATCAGATACCTGTAGATCAGCTGTTTATTTCACATGAGTTCCAGTGTGGCAGCTTTTCACGGCTCCCCCTGGTGGATCCATGATCCATTGCTGCTGGTTTCATTATAATTAAATGTATTTATCAAGGGGGCGTTTCAAGTCCTGCGGGGGGGTTTTACTTTTCAGCAGGGGCCCACCCCGTGCCGATCACGGACCCGCACGGGTAGGCGTCTGAAACGAAGCGCTACATCTGTATACTAATAAAGGACTGGCTTATCTAAAGCCAGTTGAGTAGCACTTGAAATGTTTGGCTCTATGAAACCTGGTGTACTTATATGATTCTGTTTTCTTCAAGTTTGTGTCTTCCTGGTCGAATGTACTTATTGTAAGTCGCTTTGGATAAAAGCATCAGCTAATTGCAATGTAATGTAATGTAATGTAATGTCTGAGGTGAGGAGAACAGGAGCGGAGGCAGATGTATTGGAGTTATGCAGATGTAGTGAGCATAGGTCGCTGCATGGTGAGGGACTAATTACGGCAGAGTGATTTGGACTAATAGGTTCTGAGTTTCTGCACTGAGGTCAACTCCTCTGAGGACAGGAATGATGATCAGTTCAGAGACCAGGCGATATGTCTCCCTGCAGGCAAACCCCGGCCTCTAATAATACCATTACGCAAATGCTGCTCAATTTGTATCCCTCAACCATCCTTCACTTTCATCACTTCTCTGGTTCTGCTTTCAAAGCCTTGTCTCTCTTCTTTCTCTCTCGTTCTCTCTCTCTCTCTTATTCTCCTTTTTGTGTTGCCTCTCACGCCAGTGGTTGTTGAATTATTGATGGGATGTTGAGCTGGTGAGATCTCTCCTGCTGCGGACTTGTTTGTCGGTCTGGGATTTTGTTGCTTTCTCTTTTTGTTGTCACACTGCGTCCTTGTGTTAACGTGTGCCTGTGTGTGTGCATTTCTTTGTCTAATCAAATCTGCTGGTGCATCAGAAGAATTTTTAATTAGTGCGTGTTTTTTTCGAAACTCACTGCATTTGAAGGAGCAGAAATGTATGCAAAACATGCAAAGGAATGTAAATGTTTCCTGTATGCAAGTCATGCATGTCAATAAGGAGGAAGGCCCAACATGGCCAGGGGCCTCATTTATAAAGCCTTGCATAGGATTGACGTGGGAAGGTCGCTTACGTAGGACAAAGCAAATAAATAAGCAGACATTTTCCGATTCATAAAATACTGCGTACCGACCCAGGACTTGCGCACGGCACATCCTACGCCGGTTTCCCTTTATAAATCACAATCAACTCGAAATGCAGCGCAGCTTTTGCGGGCTTAAAGTAACGCCCATATTTGCCTATAAATAATCAAAGAAACATGCAGTGTAAACATTTGTGAATTGTATTTTACATGCAAGAATGGGATATGTGTATGCTAGCAATTACCATTATCAGTTTGCAATAGATATGTGTATGCTAGCAATTACCATTAGCACATGTAATTCGTATGCTTATTTAACAAGATGACTATATCTCTTCACCATAATCATCATTATTATCAGGATATAAAGATGCAGAAGAATTGAAGTTTTTTGAAGTTCTTGTTTAGAGCAATCATAAACATGTTTCATGTCTAATATAATATGTTTGAAATCATTTGTAATATCAATTGGCTGTAGCGATGACACAGTGTTGTTTATTTTCCCACTTGGATCAGGCAGTTCCACACAAACAAATAGTTTTGGCCCCCCCCCCCCAGACAGTCCTGGCATATTCACTGAAAAGCATGAAAGCTCAGTCTACAAATCCCAGTGGAAACAGAGGCAGGCTTTAGTAGAAATCCAAAGTCCCTGAGAAACACTAGCTTATATTTAACTAGGCCGGGGGAAAGTTGCTTTAATGTCGTTTCCATAGCTGTTTTATGGAATAATACATTTCCCTGCTTAGAAACACTGTAAATGATTCTGTTTTGATTATATAATGTGTTTCTCTGAATACCACCACGCATTGCATATTTTATCTACATCTTTGAAGATTCATTAAAGGGTTTATACTCAAAGTAGTCATTTGTACAAACCTCACAAAAAGCAAATAATGTATTCAGCAGCAGCACCTCTCACACTGGAGATTTCTTTTGAGGATCTATTTGTATACCCAATCATCTAAACCCACCTGCATTGTCGAACTCACAACCAGATCTCATGCCACTCTAGGACTCCACTGTTGTGTTAACAGCTCCAGCACTGACAACATGAATATGCAAACGTTTTGGTCTCAGCGATTTAAATGAATGAATGTCCAGAGAAAGATCCTAAAGGGAACTTCTGCTTGAAAGAGATCTTGAAACATGATGAAGAGATTAACAACAAAGAGCTTTATTTCTGTTTCCTGTTTCCACAAGATTCAGGGAGACACTGCATGTGGATTTTTTTATTAGTTTCTTTAAAAATGCTTTGGAAGGCGATATAATTCCCATAGACATGTAATGCAGACAGGAGAAGGCATGCCTTATCAATATCTGTATTTAAGGTTTGTGATATTTACTTTTTAACATGTTGTATTCATTTAAGGTAATGGAAATAATCCGAGTAACATAAATCAACCTATATCTGTGTGCGATTGACCAACAAACCACTTTTAAAAAATGCAATGAGCAGGAACATAGGAGGAACCAAAACCTCTGTTTCTTCAAGTTTGCATTGCTTTTAGAAGGACACCGTCACGTATAACAGACACTCACCTGAAAATTGCTTTCTCCCATAAAAAAGAAAAAGGTCTTTAAATGTCTTGCTCTCCAGTGGGAAAACCGGAATGAGAAAAGTCAACAGAGATTCCCATCGGTCAACTTCAGTGGGTGGCACTAAACTCTCATTAGCTGCATTAGAGACGTGTGTCTTGTATTTGCTCGCAGATTTACCATTAAGCTGATTATACCCAAAGCGTTAGGAGACACGCTTATTAATGCCAATAATGCTGTTTGGATTAGGAAGGAATCCAAATCATCTGCTCCATTCTGCTCATTTCAGATAAACATAAAAGCTGAACCTCTCCCTCTCTCTGGCTCACTCTCAATTTGATGTATCATAGGACTGAGGTTCATCAAGTAAATATACACCAAGAAAAACACTCAACTCCACATTAAGAAAGAGTGGTTCGCATGAGAAATTAGCTTTCATCCAGCGGTCGTTGTTTTTTTTTAATGGGTTTAAAATGTGTTCAAAGTGGTGCTCTTTTGACCCTGCAGGGAAACTGTATTTTTGTCTTGCTTTCTACCGCAGGGAGGTCAGGGAGCGGTCAACTGCAGCACCACAGATCTCATAAACATTCCAGTACAGCAGATGTTTGCCTGTAGTTGTATGGGTCACTTTGTTGAGGGAAAATGTATCAGGAATAACCCTTAAAGAATATTAATGCTTCCGTTATCCAGGAATATCAGATGTTTTTCGGGGACAATCTGTTAAAATCCAACATATGCCAGTACTTCATGTAATAAAAGTGAAAGATCATTGTTATTTTTTACAGCCTTCCCGTCAATTGTTTTTAAGCTCAACAAATTACTTGGGTTGGAAATCACAGAGTCACTTATGATTCATTCTTCATCATACACTGCTTGACAGAGCTGTGATGTGATTCAATGGGCTATGTGTTCTGTTTGACGTAAAGACACATTTAGACAATCTGTTATAACTGCAAAGGAACCTCACCTGTTTACACACATAGTGTAATGTTAAGATGCCATGAGAAATATAAAATATTATCACATAAATAAATTCATTAAAGTAAGACCATAAAAGGGAGAAATCCTACAGATAAAGATACAGCGAGATAAAAACTTCCCCTGATCAGCGGCCTCAACAGAAAACCACGCATTGCAGCCTCCAGGACTGTGTTTTCAAGTTTGCAGTGCAGGATTCATCAAGGGTTAGGTTTTAACTAACCTGTCAACAGACATCAACGGATTATTTAAGCGGTTATTCAGGCAGAAAGGTGTCGGACATTTAAGTCTAATTATTTAACAAAGAAAGAAGGTACAAAGCAGGCAACCAGCTGAGCTGAAATCAGTACTTTGTTTCTGATATATGTAACCTTTGTGAATCATGAAGGAACACGCACAAGGAGCACTTAAATGTGCTTGTTTCTCTGCTAACTGCCACATATTTGAAAATTAGAATAGATGAAAAGAGTCACGGTGTTGCATCTGCACTTGAGAAAGCACGAGACCTTGTTTTCAGCGAACAATGTTGGATATTGCTTCTCTGTCATTCTGCAGATATGTACATCAGAAAATAACTTCTTTCTCCCTTAAATCTGTGAATAACAAAATACCTGCAGGCAGTTTTATAAATACACAGATACACATTCCTCCTTCTTGTGCTCACACAAACCACCACTCACCTTCCAGGATTCATAATCAGTTGTCCCATCAGTGTAGTAGCCCCACTCTAATGGCGCATTTCCACTGCAGGGCCTCGCACGGCATAGTACGGTATAGTTAGGCCTTGGTAGGCCAGGCCCCACTTCATGCTGCATTTCCATTTCAGTTTAGGAACTGGGGCAGTAACTATATTAACGCAGTGTAGACGGAGCCGTGACGTCATCTTCAATGCGAAACACAAAATCAAGATCAGCCGTTAGCTGTTAGCACTCAGAGCTCACAGCTCCTCATATCTGTTCAGAAACTAGACAAAAGTTAAACATGAACAAACCACAGACTGTCTGTGTCATGGCGAATACAGTCGCTGGTTTATTTATGTCTGTAGGCCGTTGTTGTGAGTGTGGACGGTCGGAACATATACAACGTTAGCTAGCGATCTCCATTCAGAAAACACGCATTTTAAAAGGTTTTTCGCCTGCCGTCTGTCTGCAGACTTGTCAAAGCATTAATTCATGGTTTTTACTAACAGGTATGTTGTTACTTCGGCATCATTTTGAAACGTGTATTACAATTAAATCACGGTAAAATATGTTCATTTTGTTGTGGTTGCCAGCGATTCTCTCACTAGTTTAGCATACCAGTTGTTGGCCCGGAAAGAACCTCGATTTTGGAGAGCCAGAAAAACTGTGAAAAAGTACCCGCTAGCCGGAACTACGCCTAGTGGAAACGCAACCAAAAACGGGCCTGGCACGGCACGCTTAAACTGCGCTGTAGTGGAAATGCGCCATAATATGCCACCTCAATTTGGGAGACTGAACCCTGTTTACCTGCTCTGTTATTGAGTTTGCAGCAGCTCTGCCACTCTTAGGATTGGTTGGACTGTGGAAAGCCAAGAGAAGTAGTTTCAGGATGTTTTTGTAAGTAATTAAAGTGATGGATAAGTAAAAATGTCAACCTGTTGATAGGGCAAGATACAAAGTGTTTTTATTTCTCATTTATATGGTAGAATAATGAAATTAGCAGTATTATTTATGTTTTAATAACTTCATTTCCACAATGTAGACAAGAATGTGCATTTACATTGTGTGTAACTTCCGCTGTAGCATTTATAACAAGTAACTGCTGAGTCAACAGAATGTGTGTACAACATGAGGGATGAATGATATTGATTTTGTTGATCCTATATCGATAACAGGTAATAAACTGCGTCCATTGGCCAACCGATAAAACCAATAGTTTCAAAATCTGTAGTTTATTCAACACACCATAGGTTGATGATTTAATATTCTATAGCTCTGACTTAACCAAATCCAACTAAAAGCACTATTTTACCACCAAAGAAAGTTCAGTTTTGACTATTCAAATGTTCATCTATTTTTCTAATAGAAAACGATGAAACTGCAAAAACGTACTTTGGCATTTGTGCTGTATTTTGTCTAAAAATTCAAATGAAATGCTTGACATTCTGTCAAATTAAATACTCAACACAAAAATAAAGGCTTTTAAAGAACCGGAGTCGTCGGCTGCTTAGTCTGCAGATAATACACAATGACAAGTGGCAAAGGGATATATATTTTTGTAATCCTCTGGAGCAGAGAGAGGAGCTGTGGATTATTGTTATTGATTAATGCATCAGTGTTTCTTAGGGTCAAAAACACTAAATTCACAATTTAAAATGAAAGCATTTAGTTTATTTAATAAAAGAGCGCATGATCAATGTGAAAAGTGACAGTAGATATAGATTAGTTGCAATTTGGTGCTATATATATATATATATATATATATAAAAAAAAGAATTACATTTTTTTTTTTAACACCTTGAATTTCAGGAGGGGCGCGGGGCTCCGTTGGCGGGGCTCCGTTGGCGGGGCTCCGTTGGCGGGGCGCAGCGCCCCTCCAAGACAATGGTAGGGGAAACACTGATGTATAAACTGCTTGTGTTTGACCAATGATCCAACATGCATAGTAAAGCTCATAGTAAGTAGTGATTTACACATTAAACTGTGCTGCTACTGCAAAATAAAACATTTTAGTACATTTACTGGTTACTGTCATGTTGCAAATTCAGATGTGTGTTTACTTTACAGACAATGACAATTAAAATGTATTAAATAAAGCTCCATCACATCTCTTTCACAATAGTTTCGAAAAAAATAAACTTATTATTTTGGCAGTTATTCGAGCAGCAAGAGCTCAGACATTTACCATTAATAATTTAACAAAGAAAAAAGGTACAAAGGGCCCCTGCAGCCAGCTGAGCCCATATCAGTAGCTGAGCCCACATCAGTAGCTTGATTCTGAGCTATGTAGCCTTTGTGAATCAGGGAAAACACACAAAGAGCACTTAAATATGTGCTTCTCTGCAAATTGCAACATGAGGGGAGAATGGAAAAGGTGAAAAGAGGCAGGGTGTTGCATCAGCACAAGTACTTGAGAAAAACACAAGACCTTGTTTTCCATTTACCTGTAAATATATATTCAGCCAATCATGTTGGGTATTGCTTCTCCATCATCTGCAGAAATCTAGCTCTGAAAATCACTCCTCTCTCCCTGGAGGCTCTGCTGTAATGGCCAGCACAGGCTGTGAATCACATCACAATTGCAGGCATTTGAAAAGACATGTCTTTGTCTTACGCATACATAAAAGCTACAGCGATCACCTTTCGATCGTATAATCATCAAATAACCATGATTATTTCCAAACTGGCCTATTAGTCACTAGCTTTGACATAACCACAGCAGCTTTTAAGTTTTAATGTTTGTAATTAACATAGAAATGTCTCCGGCAGAAACGTTGGAGGTTTTCATTCAAAATAGGCAAATAAGTGGCTTGCTTTGATAAAAGCAACGCAGTAAAGCAGGACTATTTTACTCTGTTGTTCAGGGAGCCTCATTTTATGAAACTAAGGGCCTGGGGGGCACAGCATATTCCTAAACTATTTTTCTTCATGGGTGAATTGACCCATTCTTCATCTTCGACTCCATTCTTGGTTTAACCCAAGTTCTTCAGCCACCTGTCGTCCCATAGAGCACGACAGGTGGTTTGGTCCAATCGTCTCTCAAATTGTTGTTTGGTAGTTTAGATTTTCTAGTTAGCACACAAAAACACCAAGACGAACCAACATCAACATGTCATCTGCACTCTGCATTACTCCGCTATAATGAAGGTTATGGGAGGTTGATTGTGTTCTTTGACATGAATCGACTTTCTAAAAACAAATTAAATTTTTAACACAAGGGCAGACAGACCACATGGTAATTGCTATTGTGTTTTAAATAAATAGGCAAGGTGTCAGCTAAATGCACATTGTAATAAATCAAAGAAATGCTTTTTGTACATCATATTTAGACTGAATGGGATTATAAACTGTGAGACTGCTGTGGGTTTAGTGGACTGACAACATGAACGAGAAGGAAGACAGAGCGGAGCTCCTTCAAAATGGTGATCCCTTTAACAACAGTCATGGGCTCAGACATTTCATTCACTGATTTTCACACAAGAAAGATACCTTTTTTAGCAGGAAATCATAAATTCAAGTTTTGAAGACAAGTTGGATTTTTCTTTCAAACAGGCCTTCTAAAAACAAGGACAAGCAAAGAAAAAAACTGAGCAAAGGAAGATACACGCTGCCCTTAGCTAAACCAAAGTAGTGACACACATTACAGAACACAAACAGCACTGTGAAAAAAGGGAATCCGAGTCTTCATACCCCTGAAATAAATCCCTTCAACTTTAAATGTGAGGTAGAACAACAGCTATTTGGGGTAAAGTTGATGGGCAAGGCAACGCGATTTTTGCTGTTAGATGCTTCGACTCTCATCAGGAATATTGTTTTATGATTGTAAAAAAAGGAAATCAAAACTATTTATTAATAGTAAAAAAAAAAAAACAGTGGACAAACCAAAGCTCACCAGGTTTAAAATGTTGGTTTGGGATGTCCCAGTCACCTTCATTAAGGGACCAAGCTCAACCCAAAAAGTACACAAGCATTTGTGTCCATTTACTTTGGGCCATTAAGTGTAGATGAATTGATCAGTTGGACATACATATCTTTAGTTTGTGGCAAGCGATAATATATTGTCCAAATAAATACATTTTTCTTTTACTTCATGGCTATCCCTTCCTCCTACAACCTGTCCGCCCTTCCATCCTTTACCCATTCCCTTCTCTCCGTCACACACACACACTGTAGAAGCTGTCTGCTGGTCTCCTGTCCTCATTAGTAGGCAAGGCCCCCGTTCTTGTTTGCACACTACACTGTTCTGACTAAATGAGAAAATTAATGAGCTGGGGTGAGCTAGAGGGAACACCACAACCTTGAGTGTGTACCCCCCTCACTCCCTCCCTCCACCTCCACCCTCTCGCCCCCCTATGTTACTCTCTCACCTCTTCGCTCCGTCTTCTGTTCTAGTCTTCTGATCCTTGTTTAATGTCATGCTGTTGCTGCTGCTGATACCTGTCTGGGCTAGGGCTGAATGATTAATCGATTTTAAATCGAAATCACGATTTTAAATGATGCGATTATCAAATCGCAAAGCCTGCGATTTTATTTTAACATTTTTTTCTTTTTCTTCTTGTGTGTCAGTCATCCACACCAATCAGAAGTGGCCAATGATAGAAGGTGATAGACAGATTGATCCAATCGCCTGCCAAGTATTTTTTAAAGTGCCTGCCCTTTCCAAATGGCTTCCAATTTTCAGGGTTGAGTGAGGCAAGCAGGACCCAAATGCAGATAAACAGAAAATACCTTTATTTCAAGGCTACAGATACAGAGCTGAACACTCTTCTCCGTGAACACAGTCCAACTACAACAAGGAACTCACAAAGACTAACAGAAAACACAGAACCTAAATACACACAGGACTAATCAAACCAACAAGAGACAGGTGAGGAGGGAGGAGAAAACACAGGGGCACCAGGTGAACACAATCGGGTAATCAGGTAGGGAAAACAGACAGAAAGCAACAGGCAAGACAGAAGAACACTTTTCAAAATAAAACAGGAAACCAAAGACAGAAAAAGACAAGACACAACACAGACAGATTGTGACAGTAACCCCCCCCTCAAGGGACGAATCCCAGACGTTGCAAAAAAAGTCCAGCAGGGTGGGTGGATGGGGATCGGAGGAGGGACACAAAACTAGGGCCAACAGGGTGGGTTGAGGGGGTCTGGAGGACGGGTTTGGGCTGACAGCCCAGGGGCACAGCGGAGGACCCGGAAGGGGTCTCGGGCGGACGGCCCGGGGGCAAGGCAGAGATCAAGGATGGGGTACTCGGGCGGACGGCCCGGGGGCAAGGCAGAGTTCAAGGATGGGGTCTCGGGGGGACGGCCCGGGGGCAAGGCAGAGTTCAAAAAGGGGGACTCGGGTGGACGGCCCGGGGGCAAGGCAGAGTTCAAAAAGGGGGACTCGGGCGGACGGCCCGGGGGCAAGGCAGAATCCAAGGTGGGGCGAAGGCCACAGCCGGCGAACTCAGGGGGCCGAGCATGACGGCGAAGGCAGAGGCAGAAAGAGTCAGGTGGCCGGGCTCGTGGGCGAAGACCGCGGCTCTCAGGGGGCCGGGCTCAAGGGCGAAGACCACGGCTCTCAGGGGGCCGGGCTCGAGGGCGAAGACCACGGCTCTCAGGGGGCCGGGCTCGAGGGCGAAGACCACGGCTCTCAGGGGGCCGGGCTCGAGGGCGAAGACCACGGCTCTCAGGGGGCCAGGCTCGAGGGCGAAGACCAGACAGCTCCGGAGGACGGAGGGTTGGCAGGACCCCCGGCAGGAGAGTAGTCAACGGGACCCCCAACGGGACAGGACATGGAGCTGGCAGGAACCCCAGCGGAACCTCCAACGGCACAGGACATAGGGTTGGCAGGACCCCTGGCAGAAGAGTAGTCTGCGGGACCCCCAACGGGACAGGACACACGGTTGGCAGGACCCCCGGCATGAGAATAGTCGGCGGGAACTCCAACGGCACAGGACATAGGGTTGGCAGGACCTCCAGCGGAACCTCCAACGGCACGGACATAGGATTGGCAGGACCCCTGGCAGAGGAGTAGTCAGCGGGGCCTCCAACGGCACAGGACATAGGGTTGGCAAGACCCCCAGCAGAGGAGTAGTCGGCGGGGCCCCCAACAGGACAGGACATGGAGTTGGCAGGACCCCCAGCGGAACCTCCAACGGACCAGGACATTGGGTAGGGACTTGAGACGTGACTCGAGAGGGGACTTGAGAGGAGACTCGAGAGGAACCAAGGGGGAACTCGAGAGGAGAACCGAGGGGGAACTAGAGAGGGGACTCGAGAGGGGAACCAAGGGGGAACTAGAGAGGGGACTCGAGAGTGGAACCAAGGGGGAACTAGAGAGGGGACTCGAGAGGGGACTCGAGAAGAAACAGGAGAGGGGACTCGAGAAGTGACTAGAGGTGGGACTCGAGAAGGGACTAGAGGTGGGACTCGGGAAGGGACTAGGGAAGGGACTAGAGAAGTGACTCGAGGAGGGACTAGAGAGGTGACTCGAGAGGGAGCTGGAGGGGTGACTCGAGAGGGAGCTGGAGGGGTGACTTGAGAGGGGACTCGAGAGGGAGCTGGAGGGGTGACTTGAGAGGGGACTCGAGAGGGAACTCGAGACGGGACTCGAGACGGTTGGTTCGCCAACAGAACACGGGGGGCTGGAGTCGGCCGGAATGCCGACAGGGCACGGGGAGCTGGCGTCGGCCGGTACGCCGACAGGGCACGGGGAGCTGGTGTCGGCCGGAGACGAGGGGCTGGAGTCGAAACCATGGCTGCTGGGGCCAGGACTGAGGCTGGAACCATGGCTGCTGGGGCCAGATCTGGGGCCGGAACCATGGCTGCTGGGGCCAGAACTGGGGCCGGAACCATGGCTGCTGGGGCCTGTACTAGAGCCGGAACCATGGCTGCCGGGGCCAGAACTGGGGCCGGAATGGCTGCTGGGGCCTGTACTGAAGCCGGAAGCATGGCTGCTGGGGCCAGAACTGGGGCCGGAACCATGGCTGCTGGGGCCTGTACTGGAGCCGGAACCATGGCTGCCGGGGCCAGAACTGGGGCCGGAATGGCTGCTGGGGCCTGTACTGAAGCCGGAAGCATGGCTGCTGGGGCCAGAACTGGGGCCGGAACCATGGCTGCTGGGGCCAGAACTGGGGCCGGAACCATGGCTGCTGGGGCCAGAACTGGGACCGGAAGCATGGCTGCTGGGGCCTGTACTGGCCGGGAATCACACACCGAGAGGAAGTCCAAAATCCAGCCAGGTAAGAATTTCACTAAACCTGGCTTCTCCATAGCCATCTGGTGTGCCTCAGCCAGAGCAGCCTCTCGCTGCTGAACTCCAGACGCTCCCCTCCACTTATCAGAGCAGCCAGCCAAAGAAAAACAAAAACTGAGTAATTCCAACTCAAAAGGATCTGCTGGGCCCATCCTTGGTGAGTTCCTTCTGTCAGGGTTGAGTGAGGCAAGCAGGACCCAAATGCAGATAAAGAGAAAATACCTTTATTTCAAGGCTACAGATACAGAGCTGAACACTCTTACCCATGAACACAGTCCAACTACAACAAGGAACTCACAAAGACTAACAGAAAACACAGAACCTAAATGCACACAGGACTAATCAAACCAACAAGAGACAGGTGAGGAGGGAGGAGAAAACACAGGGGCACCAGGTGAACACAATCGGGTAATCAGGGAGGGAAAACAGACAGAAAGCAACAGGCAAGACAGAAGGTGAACACTTTTCAAAATAAAACAGGAAACCAAAGACAGAAAAAGACAAGACACAACACAACACAGACAGATTGTGACACCAATGGAGCTTTCCTAGATGGTTTGGTGAAACAAACCATCTGAGTCAGGTTAGTAATGCTCCATCACATGTTTCTATTACAGGGTGAATCTTAAACTGAAGCTTGACTTTAAAGCAACCCAACGGAAGTTTCATGAAAGTTAAGTTTAGTTATTTCACTCGTAGCTTGGGCTGCGGGGGTGCTAGAGACGGGAGCATGTTGATGCGACCTTCCTAGCCAGAGAGATATGGCCGCATTTTACAATAAATGTATGTTGGGTCGCTTAAAAACAAATATCGCAAATCGAATCGCAATATTTGTCAGAAAAATCGTAATTAGATTTGTTGCAGCCCTAGTCTGGGCTCTGCAGTTTGGCCCTTGGTAAACAAAGGGAATGCTCTAAGACTTGACCCCTGGTCTCCTCCATCCTTCTCATCACTCTTGCTGTTTGGCACTACACTCGATAAAAACAAGAGAAAGGGAACACCAATGATCACGCAGAGAGGCGTCCTATCTGCAGAACGGCTGTTGGATTATTAAGTATTTTTTAATAAAACGGTAAAAGAAGCCCGCAGGCAAGAAGTATAGACACAAGTTCTATAAAGTAGGATTCTTCAAATGCAACTTTGTAAAAGGGCTAATTTAAATAAATACTCCAACACAAGGAAGGCACTGATGAGTAAAATGAATAAATGATATAAATAAGTAGCCAAATGGCCGCTTGCAGAGAAGATTAATAATGTATCCGTCTCTCTCAAGTGGATGCTTTGGAAACACACGGACATAAGCGCATAATTACAAACACACAGACACACGGAGGCACAAACATTTCTAAGCGAGCTCAAGACTGATAGATTGGAAAAAGTCCTGTTTGTACAGTCTGCTGCCTCAGCTGAACTACATACTTGAGTCATTACCTCAGTGTGACAGGAGAAAACCCTGTGCATCTTGAAAGGAAGACGTTTTCATTCTTCTTTATGTCTACTACCAGATATTTTTCACCAGTCTCACACAGAAAAGTCCAAATTAGTTGAAAACTCAAGTCCAGTTTCTTGTCTGCTTTCTAAGGGACCATTTAAGGGCTTTGAACCGTCTGATCCTCTATTGCTCTGTGTGGTCATCCATATTTGAAATTGTTTAAATAAGAGCAGAGGGAAAAGCCAGAAGCAGCCCCATTAGAGGGCTCCTGTGCTATTTTTTTTATGTCAGATCTAATAGCTGAATGGGGCCGGGGGGAGGCATTGCACCGACGGCAGCGAGCACACCCAGGGTTTTTAATCAGCCTTTTAAATAAATAAACCATGATTGCATCCCTTGCTCTGTCTTTCCACACAACGCAAATGGCCTACAGGAATCAGATCCACTGATATATTAGCCAAGATACGATCCTAACACATTTTAAAGGCGGGGATGATACCGGAGGGTGGGGTCGGGAGGTACTTTTCACCGAAGAGATGGAAAACAGAATCACTGCAATAGGGGCAGAACACGGCACCAAAGCAAACTGAAATAAACGACATGAAATCGACCGCTGGCTCACTCATGGTGATCTCTTTGCTCCGCAGTAGTAACTCATTAACAGCAGAACCTGGATCCATATTCCAGCTCTCAGTTCAGGCATGTCCTTGGGGGAGAGAACTTGAGGATGCTCAGATTGTGTGAATAATACATGCAGTTTAGGGAGTTAGAGACTTGACACACACAGAGTGGATGTGTCAGGAAGCGAAAGGGGGGGAAATGAAAAGGTGGTTTGATCAATTACCCAGGGGGGATGAAAACATTCTCCATTTTGGGGACGGTTTCATACTTTTCCTGAAACTACTTTTATGTTTCAAGTTGAGAACAAAAAGTATGTCATATGTATTTATATCAAAAACACTCATGAGGGAATGTCATTTGAAACAACAAAGGGATGAAATTATTGTAGAACAATGGATCAAACCCATACACACAGTCTTTAAAATCTCTCCCAGGAAACAGAGATGTGGGTCTTTCTTTCTTTTTGTTCAAGAACAGTTCTTTGTCTTCGTTGAGCAATTATTCAAATCCCAAATGACTCCCCCCAGTGTAATTTATTGTAAGAGATGGAGTGATATGCTTCCTTCTGCTGGCTTAATGAAAACATCAGAAGATCATTAACATTGTACGAAATTCAGAATATGGCACTGAGGCATTGGTATTTAATTGTTTTAATGCTAAATCTGATGAATCAGAAGACAATTGTTTGAATCCATTTTAACAGATAAATCATTTCAGTTGACCGCAGCATATCTCTATACTAGGGCTGAACGATATACCGTGTCATGGCGATACCCGCTATATGCGCATGCGCGATATTCACACCACAGGGACGTGCGGTTTTATTCTTCTTCTTTTTTTAAATGCTAACGCACTTTAGCACAGAATTCAAAATAAAGATACCCTCATTACTTATCGAAACTGCACATACAATATATCCGATTAAAGCTGAGACTCCACAGATTATTTAAGTATAGTATCTATATCGATCTATCGATCCGATCTCGCAACAGGGTGAGACATCTCCCCTAGAAGCTACGTAAAGGTACGTGTTGTGATGTCTGTGTTTGCTTCCCCTGTCCGAGTACGGATCACTCAGTGATGATATTATATACCTAAATAATCTGTGGAACCTCAGCTTTAATCGGATATCTTGTATGTGCAGCTACGACAAGTAATAAGGGTACCTTTATCTTGAGTTCTGTGCCAAAGTGCGTTAGCATTTTTCGCTCAGGGGTCATTTAGATGCTTCTTATGAGACTTGTGTTTTGTTTTGGTAAAAATTGTTTGTATCGTCAGTTAGCTAAGATTATTTCCGTTAATCTGGTATAACACATTAATAGGTTCTTAAATATTAAGATACCCTGAGACACAGTGTCGTGAAAAAAAAAGTAAAGTACCCGCCGGGACTTTGGGGCTTAACAGGTTAAAAAAAACGCAAAATATACCGCAGGGGGGGGGGGGGGAAATCGCGATGTCAGTTTTTTTCAATATCGTGCAGCCCTACTATATACAGTATATTTGTTAAAGCCAACCCCATATAATGTTTATCTTAAGTTCATTTTGCAGCCGTGCTAATTCATTATACTCAATCACACAGAATAAATATGTGCGGCAAAAATCTGCCAAAGGAGCAAAACAACGTTGGTTCCCATGATAACTAAGGCTTTTTTTTTAACTCAAAACTGGGAGCTACTGGCATGCAAAGAGAGAAGCTATTAAAAAAAAAAAAAAACCTTCTGGCAGATAGCTGACCCTTGTTAGCCCACAAGATAAGTGCCTTGCATGCTGGGGGCTGTTGAAGCAACCCAGTCTCACGGCATTTCGTGTTCACCAACACGATTTTTAATCTATTGATTCGTGTTCACCATCACGATTTGCCCCTTTTTTTCGTGTTGCACAGCACGATTTTAAAAGCAATGTATTTCTACTGGTAACGTGTTTCGTGCATGCAGGCTGCAGCACGTCTTTTTCTCCGGTCGGGTCGTGGAAGACCGGAAGCTGTGTGGTTCATAAAAACATGTTCTTACTCAATATCAAGCCACAGTTATTGCTTTTAGTTTAAATCGTATAATTTCTGACTTTTGTCATAGGGGGAAAGTATAGATATAGAAATATAGAATATAAAAAATCAAGAAGATACTATAAGTGATCTCTACAATAAAACAGTTTAGTGCAGGATGTACAAAGATATTAATAGGAGGAGGTGCAAAACAGAAAAACGGATTAACCTTTATTTAAACATTACATATTAAATATTAAGCCTGACAAAGTAATTAACGTCTAATATATTGCTTTCCTGCAATGTTAACTATGTTGAAGCACTTATTTTAACTGATATTATACACATTAATTATGACTCTTATGTATGTAGATAGAATAAGAAATGTGCAGAATATGACAGTTTAATGGTGGTGGTACACACATAGTGATAGATGTCTTGTAATGCACTGTTGAGGAACCTGTGACCCAAGTTTTTCATTCATTGCATAACTACACCGTAGTTGTGTATATGATATGTCAATAAACCTTTGAAAATCTTGAAAGGGATGTGCAAAATAGCCATAATATACAGTCTTTAATTAACTATTAGTAGAGAATAACGAGTAATGAATATACTTTATTACTTCCATTCATGTCAATTGCAGATACATGTTTAGTCTTCTCAAGCACCAACTATCAAATATCTCTCCTGATTGTTGGCACTTGACAATCACCTTACCTGAATTGTATTCAGGTGTAACTAAAGTCTGATTTAAGGGTTGTTTATATATTTCACATAATTAATCAGAATCTGCAAAGTAACTCAAATAAATGCAGTGGAGTAAAAATACCAGGTTAACCTCTGAATTGTAGTGGAGTAGAATTACAAAGTAGCAATGAGCTGTCATGTGGCTATATATTACTGCTGCGCATTATGGACACAAGTGATTTTCACCCATTTATTAATTATATGTTTTACATTTGATAACACCAATGTGTTTAATAATGGCAACTTCTAATTGTGGGAAAAACGAAAACGTTCAGTAGAGACGTCCCATAGAACATTTTGCGAAACACAATAGCCAGCATGTGTAGTTCTGGGGGGGTGTTCGATTCCAGTTTTGGATAATCTGGCGTGGTTTCGTTCCATTTCACACAGCTGTTTGACGCTCTGCGTAAGGACTGTAGTCCTAAACGATAGCTGGGGATTATGGGTAGTGTAGTGTCTTCGGCCATCCTAGACTCAGAAATGTTGACAATCGCAATGATGTTCGAAATGTCCCTTATAGGCCTACGTCTGTTTCCGGTTATTTTTATTTTGAAATTCAGTTCCTGACGGACACCAAAAAAGCCCGAGATTATGGAATTAAACCAATAAATAAAAGCAAGGATAATTGTGTGTTATTGGTGAGTAAATAACAGTGTGTTATTTTGAAAAGAATAACAAATTAGAAGGAAAGAAATATTTAAAAATACAGATTTCAGTATCCTGAGGCTCTGAGCCCCATTTATTTTCCTCACAGACGGCAACAGAAGTCCGAAATTATACGATTTAAAATAAAAGCAATAATTGTGGCTTGATATTGAGTAAGAACATGTTTTTATGAACCACACAGCTTCCGGTCTTCCACGACCCGACCGGAGAAAAAGACGTGCTGCAGCCTGCAGGCACGAAACACATTACCAGTAGAAATACATTGCTTTTAAAATCGTGCTGTACAACACGAAAAAAAGGGGCAAATCGTGATGGTGAACACGAATCAATAGATTCAAAATCGTGTTGGTGAACACGAAATGCCGTGAGACTGGGTTGGTTGAAGAGCCAAACAAGTCGCCTAGATACAACAATGTGCAAACAGGTGATATCCGTCATAAATCTCTCCACAATGGAATAATACACTTTTTATTGCATTTTTCGGTGTAATGTCTTGAGGTACACTGTCCAAATACACTGTAAGTAAGGCAGTTCTTCTAAAGAAAATCACCTAGACCAGGGGTCTCCAACCTTACTTCGTCTGAGAGCTACTTTGAAAAAATGAAAGTGGCCAAGAGCTACTTGCATCACATCGCTTACATTTATTCACATAGCCCTCATCCGTTGAATTAAGCTATACTGTTGTACACGTGTGAAATTGCAATACCTAAAGCTTATCACAAATCTTAACTTCACATCAAGGTCCAAGAAAACGAAAATGTCTCACATATTATTATGGCCCACATAGTGAGTACTTCACTGAGAATTCACATAAATGTCCTTAATCACCACCTGACAAGCATCTTATGGCACTTATGATAAAATAAGTGCATTCACTCTTTTTTACAGTCAGTGAGATGAATGGCACTGCATGGAGTGTACCTACTTAGGTTCACTCTAAGTCATTTAAATGTTCATCAGTCAGTCTTGTTCTGTATTTAGATTTCATGACATTCATGTCAGAAAAAGCTGCTTCAAAAAGATATGTAGAACAGAACCAAATAAAGCAGACAGTTTCAGTGCTGCTTGGTGAATGTTCTTATAGTTTTCTGGTTCTAAGGCTCCAGAAATGTCGTGAGTTTTGCTGAGACTTAAGCTGAACATGATTTTGGAGATGTATAACCTCCATCTCCATCTCCACAGGATTGACACTGAACAGTTCAGCTATCTTTTTCTTCTTCGTCTTGACATTAAATTATAAACCATAATAAATCAATTGTATATGTCTAGCCTCCCTATATCTGTGTGTGAAATTGCTCCATCCTCAAAAACAAAAAACTAATACTTCTGCAGTCTAGCTGCAGCTTCTAGCAACGGCCTTCTGTTAAAAAAGGGAGTATTTACAACAGCATTATAAAAACAAAAATAGTGCATGTGGGTGCACACTTATTCTCTGTCTTACTGTTACATAAATCCAATGAATGTATGAGATTAAGTTAGCTTCATCATATCGCAATCAGTAATTAAGTGAATAATAAAGTTTCTATTGGGTCACCATCAGCCTGTCACTCATTATTTTCAGGGCGGGGTTTGGTGGAACTGAGAGGAGACAGTGATCGCGGGAGCTTTCCTCCTGCCTTCACAAACTTTACACAAGTATTTATCAACTGAAAATAGCAAGAGGACATTCATACTCTGCATTCCAAGACTTGATTAAATCCACCAAAAACCTGACATGACGATAACGAGTGTTTTTCAAAAAACACAAATCCCTCCCTGTGTCTCTGAGCCGCAGCGACAGGGCCTGATTCAAAGCGGGTCATTCTGTTGTTGGTTCTGGACTGGTGTTGCTGGAGAAAGCAGACTTGTTCCGTGTGTGGTGTCGCTGTGCTGCTGTCACGTCTGTTCCTTGATCTCTGCGTCACCGACCAATTTGATATCCGTGTGACAGAAACAATTCTAAAATCAAAAAACGTTATTGTCCAGCCGCGGCCGAAAAATCAAGAAGCAACCTTACTACGCTATAATCGATAATCGAGCGGCGAGCTACTGAAAAGCTGCCCGATCGTCATGTTGGAGAGCCCTGACCTAGACTCATAAGTAATTGACATGGCTGCCTGTGTTTAGACCATGTTAAACATTTATGACCAATTGCTCCTTTTATTCAACAAAGGGGTTTTAAAAATACATATTTAACAAAAGATTCGACAAAGTATTGTTAAGGTATGTGTTATCAGAAAACAGGTAATGCAAATAACATTAAAATCAACTGTTACCCAGACATTGTAACTGATTTCTTGTCAGATGGGAAGATTAGGCATTAGGAGTCCTAACAAAACAGAAACTAGTCCCTTAAACCTTCTAAGCAAGATGAACATGTCAGCACTCTTTAAGGTGATGTACCCTTTTTAACGGCTGGATCCGAACATCTGTCTCAACTGCTTGCCGGCGCCGCCCTTGTTTACTTTGTTTCCGCTTTCTAAGAATGAGCAACTTGCTGACAACCAGATGTCGTCTTCTATCTAAATACATCCATACAACTTTACATGTTGAGTTTACTTCTTGTAGATGCAGAAAACTCATTTTAGTGTTGCAGAGGTGTACTTTCTAGCATCTGAGTGCAGGCATTTGAAGCCACCAAGCTCATTTTAATGTACTCAAACAAACCAAACAGATAGAGAAAGAGAGGGTGGGTGCAGTGTGGGAAATCACATGAGAGGGTGACAGGGTAATACCCCAAACAAGGGTTGAAGGATTCCCTCCTGCTCGCTGCCGTCAGCCTGCAGGCCTGGATCTATTCTCAGAGTGAAGCAAAGAGAAGACTAGAGTGAGAGATGGCCTCGATATCCACCTGTCCATCAAGACCATTTGTCACCTGTCATGGCCTTGGCACCACTAATCTTGGGTCCTGTCCTGGACCTGTTATTCATTCTGACGTTTCCATACTGGCAGACAAACCTTGCTGCAGCATCTGCTTCTCAAGCTTTAGACAAATCACCTGAGGGAGACTGACTGATGGATGTAATTCTGACAGCAGTGAGGAGCGGGATCTCTCCAAACTCAGGCTCAGCCTCGATTAATCCGAATCATCATTAATATTGAGAGGCATTGTATGTTAGCAAAATCACATAGGGTCCTGTCCGTCCTGGAGACTAACTGCATTAAAAACCCATCACCATCACTACCCCATGACCTGTGTCTGATTAAAAGTGAGTGTATGAAGAAAAAGCTTTTTAGCTTGTAAGAAATGCTAAGCTCCAGGTGACCGTGGCTGCTTTATAATAACATTCTCATCTTATTTAAGCATAGTTAATGTGCAGGCATAGCAGTCATATTCATGTAGTTATGAGAGTGGCACTGGCAGTCAGACTGAATGACAGCGTTTTAAAGATTGCATTTCCTACACTTGATTTGATATATCAAAGCAAAGTTGAAACCTACACTAACGTTAGCTTTCAGTGTTACCAGGTAAATGATGCGGCCTCCACACTCAGGTCTTCAAACCAAACATCCTGATCCAGGGTTTACTCAAGTTTACACATTTTAAATGTAAAACCTGGGTCCATTCAAAAAACATTTTAAGACTACCTTCTAACTGTCTGAGTCAGACAGCTCCTTCAGGTGCCGCATCACTTTGGCATTAAATCAAAGAACAATAATGAAATTGTAATACTAAAATTTGAAGGCAGGTGAATTATTAAGGAACTACCCATCTCAACAACAACTCAATCCAATCTAATAACATGAGAGATTATGAGTTGAACAACTTCCCAATACGATGACTCTTGAAAAAGATTGTTTGGTGGCCATTGGTCAGAATTTTTTATCAAACCGAAAGAGAACTATTCAGACCCTGCTTTGTTGGGAATAATGACCAAGTGAGTATGGTCCCAAGTGTATATTTATATTAGGGATGGGAATTTGAAAGCAAAAGTATATTCGAATATTCCACCCCCAAAAAATGGTTAACCGAAATGTACATATCCTATAAACATTTAAATAAATGGGGGGGAAAAAAAGTTACAAAAAAAAAAGAAAACAATTTAATTTTGAAAAATAAATAAATACATGTTCAAATAAGTATAGAAACCAAGTCGAATTTGTCAAATGTATTGAACTGGTGATCACAGTTTGAACAGTTGACAGCTACAGGCCTACAGCTTTCATGCTTAAAACATAACTAGGTTTTTAAATTAAAGAAGGATCATACACGAACAACCTAACGGGTTAGGGTAACGTAACCCTATTACAACAGAGATCAACAACCTATAACAGGGCCTATGCACAGAATGCAGCTATGCAATACTCATTCTTGTTTAAGAATATGAGCATGTCTACTCAGGGGAGAGGCGGGTGCGGAGGCGGTTCACAATCAGGCCAGCTGTAGAGAAGACCCTCTCAGCTGGAATTTGGGCATGAGATGAGGTTTGAGTCTGCGTGATCTGCGTGTAGGGAGGGGCAGCAGCCATATCATTAGCTAGAACTAGCTAGATCTGATGGATTTGGACATAAACGCGAGTGAAGTATAACCGGACGAGAGAGAGAGATCAGCACCTGCAGCTCTGCCCGCTGTGAGGGACCGGTGAGCGGAGCAAAACACACCTTTAGACCTAACACATTTAGCTATGGCACTGTCGTATACATTGAATTATTCGGGCGGTGGTGGCGAAGTCGATAGGGGACTTGGCTTGGGAACTGGAAGGTCACCAGTTCAAGACCCGGCAAGACCAAGTGCTACCGAGGTGTCCCTGAGCAAGGCACCGTTCCCCACTCTGCTCCCCGGGCGCCGTTCAAAATGGCAGCACACTGCTCCTAACACTAGGATGGGTCAAATGCAGAGAAACAATTTCCCCACGAGGGATTCATAAAAGTCCATCTTATCTTATCTTATCTTATTCCATTTGATAATATGTAATCAACTTAGGCACTCCTCCCAAAAAAAAAAATATTCATAAAAATATTCATAACTCATATTCGAATATTCGAATACCTGAATAATTTTGAATATTCGATTAATCGTTCCCATCCCTAATTTATATTTATGTATATTATATTAAAGGGAGTCTGTTTTTTGTCTAATACAAGCTTGTAAGCTGTAACTTGTGTTCTATGAAGACTTGACTTTCCTGCTGGAGCCCCCTACTTTTGACCTATTTGTAACCCTAACCCCCCAACAATTCTAAGGATAAAGTAATAAACAACTGCCTGCTTGACAATTCAACAGCCACGTACACAATAATCCACATTGGCATTTCTGCTGAATTCTCCTTATCTAACTCACACACATATCCTGTATCACACGTTGGCTTGTTGAACGAGTCACAAATGAACATTCACCGGTAAAGAACAGATTAGATAGCTAATTAGCTGCTCGGCTCCAGCACAATACACCGCATGTAAATGTTCCTGCAAATGTCACTGGGACAATGTTACACAGGTTAGAACTAGCACTCTGACAGCCAAACAAATCTGATGTTTAAACACCGAACGAAGAGCAGACAGCCATCTACAGACAGTCATTTACTGCTAATGCAGTCTGGAGCTTACTTTTTAGAAATGTATCTTGTGGTAGCTTGTATTTTTATGAGCGATCTTTTATTTGTGTTATTCAAATGTGACTCGTAGTCAGTCAGAAGTAGTTAGCTTAATGGCACAACATATTTCCCTTGCAAATCGTCCCCTTTATTTGTATAACATTGAATCACATATTCATGTTTAAAAGACGTACAAAAGTGCATTTTGCATGATAGGTCCCCTTTAATTTAACTCACTATCAATTAGTTTCTCTACGTTGTAATTCATGAATTCAGCATAGGGCAAATCACTGTTTTATGTATATTAATCAGTAATGCATAGTAGGGAATTTGCTCAGCTTTCCTGAATAAACACATGTAGATTATTTCATTCCTTTAATAGTAATAATAATAATAATAATAATAATACATGAAACTTGTATAGCGCTTTTCAGGAAACTCAAAGACGCTTTGACAGAGATTAAAAAAGTGGTTGAATGCAGTGTTGGGGGTGATTAATGATTAAATAAACAATGAAGTGCAGCACAACATTTGGAAGCATACTGGACCTCAACCAGTGAGCATCAGCGAGGTCGCAGGGGCTGTCCATCAGCTGTCATATCAAATAAATCTGCTGTGAACGTACTGGTTCACGTTTAAATTGTAAACACTTTACATGTTATCTCTCGAGCCACTATTAGCCATCCACACATATAACGTGACAGTGTTTATGTTATCGAATTTGCACCATACTGAGGAGATTGATTTTTAAATAATCTAATTGAGATCACACTGCTTGTGTATGTTTAAAAATAAGTTAGTGTAGTATGAAAAACAAAAAGCAACTGTCTACAATGTCAACCTTGCATCTACACAGGGGACATTATTTATTTTAGAATCAGAATAACTGTATTAGTCATTTTAAAGAGATTACATAATAAATCGAACACCAGTTATTCTAATAAATCATAGTATTTCTATTGACTAATCTCATGTTTATCTTGTTTTTTAATCAACCACAATGGTTAAAGAGAAACGGAAATGTTGTCTGTTTTCAGAGCATCTTAGGACTGCTGCATGTCCTCCTCTCCATTGCCAAGAACAATCTTCTAAACCATTACTGACGGAGCAACAAGAACAGTCTTTAAAAGTTAAAACACAGATTAAGAGGTTAATGACATAATGGTTAATATGATAACTGCTCTTACTCCCAAGAAAGGGAGAGCAGGTGACGTTAAAGAGCTGGACTAATCAAGTAATTCATAAATACAATCTTAAGCCGTTATCTGTGAGAGATTACCCTGCAAACATAGTGGCCCTGACCACACTGATGAGCAATACCTCCAGCCAAACACATTATTATAGATGCACAGCCTACACTCTCCATCCCTCTCTCCGTTTCCTGTTGTTTTCTTTCGCAGTCTCTTGCTGTTTCAGGCCTCCGTCCCACCAGAGCTGAGAGTGATTGGATCAGACATCAACATGCCTGCTTCGCACAGCACAGACGCAGGGAAACACAAAGAGGCACAATGCACGGATAATCACGCACGCAGCAGTGTGCATACACAAGCTGGGGGAATATGCATGTACAGCTGCATTATGAAAAAGCAGAAATATCGTTTGGATTTAGAGGCTTTTTCGCCGCTTGGCAAGTAGTATCGCCCAATTGATGAATTCTCCATTTTATTCTTGTGTTCCAAAGATAGCCCAGTCAGTGATGGTCAGCATCAAAGCCAGAAGAGAAACCGTCAAACCCTGGAGGTGCTTATTTAACACCGAGCTAGAGACGGACTTGGTGGTGTTATGTTCGAGTGTTGAGTCAAAGTGTTGATTCAGTGACCACAGAAGGATCACTCATTCTGTAAAACGTGTATTTCCTTATTCTATGACATGGTGACTGGAATACCCTTTTCTCATCTAGTATTTTCCACATACATTACAAACAAACATTGGGTTCCTCCATAGTAAATTAGTATAATGAGTAAACCTGATGAAAGCCTCATTACTGACAAGAACCTTTCACCCACACACTAACCTCCTTTTCCCCTCTCTCTCCAAGTGAGGTTCGTACCCTCATTACCTCTGCCCGTCCTACCACCTGTCCTCTGGACCCTATCCCCTCAAACCTCCTTCAGACTATCGCTCCTGATATTATACCGTTTCTAACTTCTGGTCACTTTCCAAACAGTCTCAAGGAGGCAAGAGTAAACCCTCTCCTAAAGAAACCCACTCTCAACCCATCCGATGTAATAAATTACAGGCCTGTCTCTCTCCTCCCGTTCCTGTCTAAAACACTTGAACGCGCTGTCTTTAAACTAGGGATCGACCGATATGGCTTTTTCAAGGCCGATACCGATACCGATTATTAGTAATCAAGGAGACCGATAACCGATATTTGAAACCGATATACATTTGCAGTAAAATCAGAAAATCTTGGTGTCAAAATGTAGAATAACACAAACTCCAACACAACTCAACACAACTTCTTTGAAATGCATTTAAGCATAGCCTATATCATGTTTAATGAACTTTTAAACATCTTACAACTGGTTTCCTCTCTGTGCCCTTTTCTTTAATGCAGAAGTGGGGCTGCAGGCTGACATGCTTAACTAACAATAATGCTTAATTTATTATATCAAACCAATGCCTGTCTATCTAGCATAAAATCCCAATAAGCTGCTAGCAACTGCAAAACACTAGTGCTAGCTAATGTTTTGAAAACTATTAAAAGTGAGGCTATTACAGTAGACCTAACGTTAGACTAGTAGCCTCACTTCTAATATTTTGCTAAACATTTGCTAAATACATTAGCTAATGAGCTTCACATATCAACCTGAAAAACTGCGAGGCTCCACTCGCAGCCCCCCCTCCGCACCACAGTTCCGCTGTGAGACGCTGCACGCTGACTGACTTCCCGCGTCCCTGTGTAACTGGGAAGCTGATAGAATTGGATCAATAGATCGTGCCGTTTTTGTAACTTCAGCATAGGGGATTGGGATGTTTATTGAACTTCGGCTTTCAACTGATTTACCTTCGAAACACATGTATGGCTCTGCCGCTCAGCGCTGCTGCTTGTCTGTCTGTGTCTGCGTTCTTCGCACCTGCCTGTAATCTGAGAAGGTCCCGCCTCTATGGCTCGCTACCGCCCGGAAAATCTTCAGTGTTGATTGACACTTCAGTAATAGCCTATCAGATAGCGCTGTGGGCGGGACATTGCTCGTGTACAGAGAGTGGTGACTGCAGACAGAGAAACGGCTGCATCAGAGCCAAAGTGTTATCGGCAATTTTATAAAAAAAAGGCCGATACCGATAATCGGTCAAATGATGAATATTGGCCCCGATAATCGGCCTGGCCGATAATCGGTCGACCCCTACTTTAAACAACTCTCCTGTTATCTCCATCAGAACAACCTTCTTGACCCGCACCAGTCTGGTTTCAAGGCAGGTCACTCAACAGAAACTGCCCTCCTCGCTGTCTCTGAGGAACTGCACACTGCCAAAGCAGCCTCCCTCTCCTCTGTCATCATCCGTTTGGACCTGTCTGCTGCATTCGACGCGGTGAATCATCAGATCCTCCTTCGCACTCTCCAAGAATTTGGTATTTCAGGCTCAGCACTTTCCCTCCTCACCTTATACCTCAAAGATCGTACCTACAGGGTAACTTGGAGAGGGTCCGAGTCCGACCCTTGTCAATTAACTACAGGGGTCCCTCAGGGCTCTGTTCTTGGTCCCCTCCTCTTCTCCTTGTACACAAACTCGCTCGGATCTGTCATTAGCCCGCATGGTTTTTCATACCACTGCTACGCTGACGATACCCAATTAATCCTGTCCTTTCCCCGCTCAGAGACCCAGGTCGTCGCACGCATCTCTGCTTGTCTAGCTGACATCTCTCAGTGGATGTCTGCTCACCACCTCAAGCTCAACCTTGACAAGACTGAACTGCTTTTGTTTCCTGGAAAAGATTGTCCCACTCTTGACCTAACAATCAACATCGGCACCTCTACGGTTTCCCCGACTCAGACTGCAAGGAATCTGGGTGTGACCCTAGATAACAACCTGTCCTTCACTGCAAACATCGCTGCTACAACCCGCAGCTGCGGATACACTCTTTACAACATCAGAAGGATACATCCCCTCCTGACCCAGAAAACGATGCAGGTTCTAGTCCAGGCTCTCGTCATCTCACGCCTAGACTACTGCAACTCCCTCCTGGCTGGTCTACCTTAATGTGCCATCCGACCTATGCAGCTCATCCAGAATGCAGCGGCTCGTCTAGTCTTCAACCTTCCTACATTTTCCCACACCACGCCGCTCCTCCGCTCCCTTCACTGGCTTCCAGTAACTGCTAGAATCCACTTCAAGGCACTGGCATTTGCGTACCATGCTGCGAATGGATCTGGCCCTTCCTACATCCAGGACATGGTTAAACCATACACCCCAGCACGTGCACTCCGCTCTGTATCGGCTAAACGGCTCGCTGCACCAGCACTGTGGGGACCCAAGTTCCCATCAGCAAAAACACATCGGTTTGCTATCCTGGCTTGTGGAATGAGCTCCCAATTTAAATCAGGACAGCAGATAGCTTGCACATCTTCCGGCGCAGACTGAAAACATATCTCTTTCGACTCCACTTCGAGCGATATAATTACTAACAAAGAATTTCTAAACAAAGCACTTATATACTAATAAAGGACTTGCTTATCTAAAGCCAGTTGAGTAGCACTTGAAATTGTTTGGCTCTATGAAACCTGATGTACTTATATGATTCTGTTTTCTTCAAGTTTGTATCTTCCTGGTCGAATGCACTTATTGTAAGTCGCTTTGGATAAAAGCGTCAGCTAAATGCAATGTAATGTAATAAGAACATTTGGCATAATACTTTACATTACCTGTATTTTCTCTTTTCCATTATAAATTGAAGCTGTTGGAAGTTCTGGACTGTTGGTCTCTAAGAAATTGTAATGAGAAGGTTGTCGCTTTTCAAACTTTCAAAAGACCAGACATGTAATGGATAAAATTGAAAATATAAACGTTAGATAAATCAACGATGAAGAAAATTATAATCTGCAGCCCCAATCCAAACTGCCCAAATCTGTCCAACCATCGAATCATCAATATCATGATAATTTTCTTATCAGCCGCTTAAAATGAACTATACATTTGATGTACTAGCTCAAAAAAGTGCAGAATTTGTATCTAAAGAAGTATTGATGTATAGGACCTTAAATGCGAGAGTCTTGTTGTGGTTTTTGCATTGCTAGTGAAGTCTGACTGTTCTCTGAAAGTCTGCAGAAAGTGTTCTTGAGGCCCCTTCAGACTTGATGAACCAGACGGCTCTCAAAACGTCTGCAGTGCAAGGAGGTCTAGATATTAAAAATCAGCCAGTGAGTGATATATGACACAGCAGCAGTGTAATTTACATTACAGATAAATAGATTACAGAATAAGACATATTCTAAAACCATTCTCCAGATTCTTCTTTGTTGCACTTTCTTTTAAGAATGTGACATTTACCAGTCATCCTCTCATCACAGGTTTTATCTACTGATATCCAATCTAAAATAGCAAGAGAGATTAGTCTTGAGTATTGAAGGTCAGAACTAGAATATTATGGATACAGTTGCTATAGATAGAGAAATTCCAGTTTAAAGCTGCAGTGAAAAAGGACTTATCAGCCTTCACACTTTTTTGAATCAATAGATATAGTGGCTGAGAAAATGACAGATGATTCAGTCATTTTCATTTCTGATGGGGGCTTGGATGTGTTCATTATTCCTTACATCGTATCTTCCCTGACATTTTCAATCAACAGGTTTTCACATAGCTGCTTTTAGTGCTGATAACAGTATTTAGAGTATGGAAATGTGCGTCTTATAAAACATTTGCAGCCAGTACACTAGCTTTCAGACGATGTTCCATCAGTCTTGTGTTTTGCTTTGCTTGTACTGAGGTGTAAATAAAGAAATCCTTTCAGGAAATTATGTCTCTCCTACCTGCTAAAATGTGCAAGTGAATTATATATTTAACCTTGGTTTATGTATCATGCAGTAGTATTAGAAACACACTCACTCACGCACATCTCTGCTCTTGCTCCAAAAAAAGTATAAACTACAACTCTATTCCTTCCATAATTAGTAGTTATGTTGTTCATGAAGTTTATTCTTCTTTATTTTCATTTTTCCAACTCCTCGGATGCAGACAATTTGTCATCGCACATAAACAGTTCATAAAAAGAGGCTCGACATTTCAGACACTTTGTCCTGGAAATGCCGTTTTAATTTGATCTACGTATCAATCATTTATGCTTTGGGTGTTTTTTTCCCATTTTAGCCTTGCTGTCATTTTTAAAAATAATTATTTCATTGTGCTGCATCTCGAACTAAAACAGTCTGCCTTATGCATGCTGCAGAAGCATAATGACGAGAATGGCTCAGTGATTAAAAGCTAAGGGTGGATGCTTGCACACACCTCCTAGTCACCATTTAGTAGGTGATTAATTGACTTAAGATTGTTATGACCCGAAGACAAGAAGAGTAGACGGGGAGGAAAAGTCGGAGGTAATGAGATGAATAGAATATGAGAAATAATAAGAGTAGAATCAAACAGGATGTGCATAAAGCTTGTTGCTCAGTGCATCCTCTAGCTTTGGCCTGAGAGAGATGTCGGCGGTGTATCTCTTCAGTCCGCTCATTATTATCTTGCGGCCGCCTCTGTTTTTATTATTCATCCGACTGACCCGACCCACCGCTGTCTCAGCCCTGGGTGGGTACTGTGCTGCCGATGCTAATTAGCCAATGGTCAGGTCGTAAGCCTATACCTCCGTTCTCACTTTTCCATTAGTGAGTCAGTGCTGCTGCCCACAGCTGATGAGACTGTTCAGGCAACTCATGTGAAAAGCTTCAATCCCTGCTTGCGTTGCTGTGGTCTCAACAGGTCAGTTTTGTTCGGACTTCAGCAGATTTGATCAGAGAAGGGGAGGGTGTTGGCTTGGAGCGGCTAAACAGAGCTGAGCATCTGTAAGACAGCCGGGGGAAACACTTCAAGCATAACGCAGGCGTTTTTATGTAGGCATGGAGTCAATAGTCAAAGCAGGAATGATGCAGTTAATTGGTACACATTAGACAACTAGCAAAACGTGACACGTATAGTTTTATCCTCAAAAAAGGCTTGAGGGCAAAGCAGGTGGCCGATGTTCCCACACCAGTGGGTTTTTTTATAAGCTCACACATTCAGTGTACTTAAAAGGTCAGCTCATTAACATATTGCTAGCACTGAATCACATCAGTATACGGAAAGGCAGCAATTTGATCACGTTTGCTACTGTATAGGCACATTATTGTTGCAGATGTCTATTGATGTGTCAAGAGTGAGTTGCAGTGTACATGTTTGGGCTAGTGTCAAAATGTTCAAACTGGTTTAATATCAAGTCAAACACTCCGTCTTCAACAAAGCAATATGTCTACCCATTTCAGCATTTAATTTGATGTTTTGCACAGCCCTTTCCTGACGTTAACATTACCCAAACAACAAAACAAAACATTCTTACATTACAGTACATTTTATAAACATCAACATGTTTTTTCCTGGAATACAGTCGCAGTTGTAAACGTGATGCATATTGTGAGGTATTATAGTATTAAGAAAAGATGATTGTTTGGGTTGAAATAAGAAGCATATTTGTTGTTTGTTTAAGTTAAAGACATAACTCAAGTGTTTCACTTGATGTACTTGGGAGATCTTCCAACATATCGGACACACAATTGTATTTGGCGACCGATTTTAGCATTTATTTGTGTAATCTTTAATAGGGAAGGGACACCATCTGCATCAAATAAGTCGTGGCCTTCATCTGCTGCCAGGATGCAGCATCAGACTTCATGGCTTTACTCGCGTGGTACTACAGTGGCATGCAAAGGCGTGTAGTATGCATCAGCTGCTTCCTGTTATTCCCTATGGGAGGTGGACTCCAGCACGGCATGAAGGTGTTAGCAAGTAGTGCGAGTACTGCATCATGACACATGATCAGGTCTATTACCATGCAGAGAATGTATTTTTGGCTAGAAATGTGTTTCTATGAGTTGTTCTGAAGGCTGTTGTACTACCACAAATATCAAAAGGTTTCAAACTACTTTTTTCAAATTCACTACAACACTGGATTGTGGAATATGTTCTCTTATTCTTTGTATTACCCACAGCAACAGTAAACTCTACCAGTGCTCACTTAAATGGTCATCTTCTGGGACTGCGAGAACAACAACAAAATAATATGAATCTGGGACTGGGATAAATGCGTTGAATAGAACACGGGTTCTCAAACTTTTTGTTTCTGCGGACCACTATTTATCATCAAGGATTTTCGCGGACCACCTCATATGCAAACCGTAAAAATAAGTATATATAAATGTAGTGTTAAAACGCAGATATTTTGTTATAGTTAATTATAGACAATCAAAAGTAAATTGAAGCCTATCTGATACTTTTGTTGCACGTGTGACCGGTGTCTGTCTGCGTTGTGTATGTTTCTCAAAGAGGACGGCAGACAACTTCTTTTTTTCTTTTGGTCCTTGACCAAATATTCAAATCTGCATACACTCATAGAACACAACAGCTGCATCAGTGAACATGAACTGCAGCTTCAGCTCTTTCAACATCCGATTGTATCCGTGTACAATAAGGAAATAATAAATAAAATAACAGATTTTGTGCAATTATAGGCTAATTAAACTCAAAACAACGCACACGCACAGCAAGTCCAAGCTAACCTTATCACTCAGCTAATGAGATGGATGATGTTGCTTCGCAGACGTCAACATCTGATGTCAGGTTCCAGCGATGACAGCTTCAATCTGAGATCTGGTTCAATGTTAAGTCTGTTCCGATATTTTGTCTTCAACGAGACCAGTGATGAAAATCCCGACTCACAGAGGTAAGTGGTAGGAAAGGGCATAAGAAACATCAAGGCCTTGTCGGACAGCTCTGGGTATTCTGAAGCAGCTTTTAGCCAAAAGGCAGGCAAGCATCTCTGAGAAAAATCCACTTTTAAAGCACTGTCACAGGACAGTTCAACAAGGCTGTCTTTGCGAGGATGTCATCGTCCAGGGTCGCAAATGGATTTCTGATCCAGTTCGCAGTTGTGTCAGGGATAGGGAAGTACATCCGTAGCTGTGTTTTCAAACTGTGCAAGTGCTCCCTGACATCATTTTTCACATTATTTGGAAGCTGCATTTCCGCGGTGTCCAAAAAATCTGATAGGTTTGCAAACGAGTCATAGTTTGACAGCTCCAGGCGCCTGGCCCACATCTCCATCTTCTTAATTGTAGCTTCAACTTTGTCTTGCACGTGAAAAAGTGTCACTGACTTCCCCTGAAAACTCCGATTGAGTCCATTCAAATGCTCAAAAATATCTGCCAGGTATGCCAACTTGGCAAGCCACGGGGCATCACTGAAGCGATCTGAAAGTTCAAATGTTGAGTCAAGTAAAAACATTCTCACTTCATCGCGCAACTCGTAGAGCCGCGCAAGCACCTTTCCTCTCGATAGCCACCGGACCTCGGTGTGCAGAAGTAATTGCCGGTGATCACTGCCCATCTCATCGCATAAAACGGCAAACAACCGGGCATTCAGTGGACGGGCATTGATAAAATTGACCGTTCGTACTGTTTCATCCAGAACAATTTTGAGATCAGGAGGCATTTTTTTGACTACGAGAGCCTCCCTGTGGATGCTGCAGTGGATTGATTTAGTTTGTGGAGCCACTGCTTGTACAGGTTTAATAAGCCCACTGTGTCGGCCTAACATGGCTGCTGCCCCGTCTGTGCTAATGCCAATCAATCCCATGTTCCGTTATGAAACTGTTCAACATGTCAAAAAGTGCCTCTGCAGTTGTGCGTGTTGGCAAACATTTACAAAAGAGAAAGTCCTCCTCTATTTCTCCGTTGTGTTCATACCTTACGTATGAGAGCAGGTTGGCAAGGTTAGCTATGTCAGTTGATTCATCCAACTGTAGTGCAAAAAATCGACTGGCTTTTATCCGCGCCATTAGCTGGTCATTCACATTGCTGGCCATTTCCTCAATTCTGCGCTGTACGGTGCTGTCTGACAATGGAATCAAGTCCATTTGCTTGCATGCCTTTTCACCCAGCATAACACCCACCGCCACCTTAATTGTTGGCAGCACCACCTCCTCACCGAGTGTATGCGCTTTCCCATTTTTTGCGATAATTCTTGACAATCTGTATGAGACTTCCACTGCTTTAGCATTGTTGCTACCTGTAGATGTGGATTCCATGATGTTCTTGCTACTGTGAAATTCTTGGAGCTTGTTTTTAAAAAACTCAACAGGCCTATATTAATCATAAGTAACACGGCAGGGTCCGTGAGAGTTTGTTTTCATCTGATTTCAAATAAACAAAGTCTTGGCTTTCAGAATATTAAACTTGTTTCGGCAAATTCAGATGATAAATACAACTTTGAAGCTTGTAACGGAATAATTACAAGCGGAAAACGGAGCAACTTAACGTTACAGGCAGCAGGCATAACAACAGCATAACAAACTCATAACATAACAAACAAACTAAATTCCTTATTAAATAAACGAAACGAAAAATATAGCCTACTTATGCAAACAATATTCTGATTATACAAGCATGGCGAATAAACGGATCTTGTATGCACACCGCTTCGGCATTATTCCTGGCGCGCACGCTCACTCACTCTCTCACACACACACACACACACACACACACACACACACACACACACACACACACACACACACACACACACACACACACACACACACACACACACACACACACACACACACACACACACACACGGTGGTGCCCCTCACACACACAGGCTTCAAATCAAGTTGCATAAATGCTTGAGCTACGTCATTGCAAATAAGTAGACAGCGCTGCTTCTCTCCCACACACACGGCGCTGCCCCTCACACACAGGCTGTTTTTGTAATTTTTACAACAAATACACACTTGCAACTGATAATACTGGCAATGATTTTATATGTATTACTATTCAAATATATTCGATGGAGCAAGTCACATATGAGGTGGTCTCCGAAAATCCGTGATAATAAAAAGTGGATTTTATTCAGCTTTTTTCCACGGACCACCTGTAGTACCTGTTGGTCCGCGGTAGTGTTGCACGGTGTACCGATACTTGAAAGGTACCGCGATACCCTGCCGTTAAAAACGGTACGATTCCTCCGTTTAATTAGTATCGGTACTTTAAGAATGACGGGGAAAAGTACTCCTGTGAAAAAGCGCCGTTTTAATAAGAGCCGTGTATGTTCAGCGCTCTGCTTCCACTCCCTGCACTGCAGCTGTGCCTGCAGTCCCGCTCCTCTCAAGCACGTTCTAAGTCCCTCCCCTCTCTCTCGTGCATGCGGCCACGCGCTAGCTGCCAGAGCATGTGAGAAAACAAGAAGCATGGCCGCTGCGCCTCGGCTTGTTGACAAAAAAGACGCCAGAAGTCTGTGAACGGGCCGTTTAGGTGTTCAGAGCAGAGCTTCCTGTCGGAGCGGCAGAGGGTGATGTGCACTGAAAAGTTTTTCTGTCGCAATATTATCGTTGAGCAAATGTAACTAGCAAACTAGCATCACTATCTGCTAACGTTAGCTTTAGCCTTCGTTTTCTATTAGTTTTTTTCATAGGCTATAAACGGAGGTGGTATAAGTATATATCTTGTACTTGAGTAAAAGTAGAAGTACCCAGGTCTTGTACTTGAGTTAAAGTAGAAGTACCAGAATGTAGGAACAATCCTGCAATCAAAATGTTCCTCAAATAAAAGTACAAAAGTATTATCATCAAAATATAGTTAAAGTAGCGACAGTAAAAGTAGAAGTACTCAGGTCTTGTACTAGAAGCACCAGAGTGTAGGAATACTCTGTTACAGTAAAAGTACTGCATTCAAAATGTTCCTCAAGTAAAAGTATTAAAGTAGCGACAGTAAAAGTAGTCATTGTGCAGATTGGTCCATTTCAGAATAATATATATGATATGTTTTATAATGATTGATCATGAAAGTGTTCTCAAAGCTGGTAAAGGTGCAGCTAGTTTGAAGTACTTTGTATTCTGCAGGGTAGCTGGTGGATTTACTCCAGGTGGAACTAAAGTCTGATTCAACACTTGGTTAGATTTCACATCATTCATCCAGATCTGTGAAGTAACTAAAGGGATTAATACATGCAGTGGAGTACAAGTACACCATGTACCTCTGAACTGTAGTGGATTAGAAGTACAACGTAGCAAAAGAAACATTGAAATACTTAAATAAAGTACAAGTATCTCAAAATTGTACCCAAGTAGTACTTGAGTTTATGAACTTAGTTACTTTACACCAGTGGCTATAAAGATAGAAAGACTCAGCCTTGCACAGAGGCATGAAAATACATTTTCAAAATGCTCAACAGTGCTGCCAAAATGTTAAACTCACTGCTACACAATTAAAATAAATGCTTTTATATATATTTATATTAGATGTGACACTTTGGCGTTTATGTTCTTAGTAACACTGCTGCTTTAGTTGTTCTGACTGCTAAAATCATCTGTTATTCCTAATTTTAAAGCCGATATTCCGTGTTTCCCTTTTTTTAAGAAAAGTATCGAAAAAGAATCGGAATCGCAATTCTTGACTTGGTATCGGTATCGAAACCAAAATGTTGGTATCGTGACAACACTAGTCCGCGGACCACAGTTTGAGAACCGCTGGAATAGAACATGGGCCCAAAACTCTTTCCATCTCATCTAAGACAAAGTGGTGAAAAAGTCTTATTTTTGTCTGGATATAAAGTAGGCCTACACACTACTGTCAAACTACTCATCATTTGCCCTTTTACTAAGAAAAAAACAAAACACTTGGTGCTACTTCAGACAGCCTTTATTGGCTGGTTAAACTGACCTCAGACTGTGGTTTACTGACATCTTGTTGAAGAGCAGCTGAGTGGAGGCGGCACAGCTCCTTTTAATTACGTTCTGTGATCAGTGTGGATTCGAGAGAACATCAGAAGGAGGGTGATGATGTGAGCTTTAGAAGAAAAAATGAATTGCTATCAACTTTATTTGTTGGCACATTTGATTTAGATTTCCAAAAATATGCATGTGGTTTGCACTCAGGACATCAAGAGAGTTATTCATCTTTAAAAAGGCAAGAGGAGAGGGACAGACTTTTTCCTTGTAACAGGCCATCATCACTTGTCATGTCGTTTTCCCTGGACCAATGTTTAGAGGGAGTTATTTTTGACATTGCATCAGTGACATAGATAAACACCTCGGGATCCGTCACTGAGTTGAAGCATGTACCTCTCTAAATCAACTTGTTTTACAAAGATATTGACATGTCAGGGACAGGTTTCCAATCACCGGACGGACTATTGAAAGATAGTTAAACCCCTCCAAGCAGCGATTGTCAAATCATAGCTAGCAAACAATAACCATGCATGGCAGGCTGCCAAGCTTGGGATGGAAGGCTGTGCATTCGGCTTTAATAAACATACATTTAACATTTTAAGAGTTTGGAGGGTCATGCCTTTTTGTGTTTTCCAGAAGAACAAAAGGGTAAGAAGTTTGTTTTTAACTGTGCAAGATTAAGCTGCCATCTTTAGCATGTCTAGCTAAGTAGCAATACCGACACTGGTAAACTAGTTAAATGACTACGGAACACGTCATTAGCTAAACACAGGCTTTTTATCATCATCAATCAAATGCAAATCTAGGTTTTATTCATTTGTTCTTCCTCACACATCTCCATAAAAAGGTGGAATATACTTCCATACAAATGCAACATATCTGTGAAGGACAAGCTTCGTCATGGGAACACAAGAAAAATTCATCACATATTCTCTATGCCGTCACTCAAGACTAACTACAGATATTTTTGTTCTGTTCATTGGTTTGAAGTGAACATACACCAACATACAGGTTGTATATCTACCTGTAAAAGCGCTAACAAATTAAATCTATTATTATTATTATTATTATTATTATATCAAGAAGGTCATTATTTGATGAGACTATACAGCGGTTTTCAATCAAATGCCAGTCATTTTTCAAAAGCTTTCCTTTAGGATGAAATTAGATCACAACTAAGCTAGTATGTGAACAAACACACTCAGGACAGGAGAGTCACATTTGATGAAACAAGTTGCTGTGACAGTCCCTGGAATCGCTGCTATCACATTGTTTAGTATAAACACTAAGTCTGTGGTCCTGCTATTTTACTGTATTCTCTGGTGTTTGCTTGTTTATGATGAAATGATCATCAATCTGTTAAATATGTTATGTCAGTGGGGTCCAACCCTTTTCAAACTTGACATGATTTGACTATCCTGAAGTGTGCACCATAGGCATAACACATGTAAGTGTGCCGAAGTGCCCTTGAGCAAGGCACCTAACCCCCAACTGCTCACTGCCGCTTTGACCTCTCAACTGCATGTGCATGTGTGCATATAACTGTGTGTGTATTTGTATATGTATGCGCATGTTGTAAAAAGTGTGTACTGTGTGTACTGTATTACCTGTATAAAAACGAATGTGTGTGTACGACAGAGTGGACACTGAATTTCCCCCTCGGGGGATTAATAAAGGTCCATCTTCTTCTTCTTCTAAGATAACTTTCACTGTACACACACAGTCTGTGCAGTGCTTAGCTGCTGTGACCGACCAGAATCAGAGGCAGTGTGCACACCATCCTCTGGGTATTAATAATGGAGCAGGTCTTGTCTCTCCTCAGTACATGTCAAAATCCAAGGCTGAGGTTTCTAAAAGTTCATTGTTGTAAATAAGAAAACACATCACAGTTGCCACTGGTGCACAACACTTTCCCTGGGGCTCAGCAAATATAATCTTGCATCAAAATATGTGTACTATATTTGTCCTGGGAAAATGATGAAAAGGATTTGTGAGAGAGTCATTGGTTCATCTGGAGTTCAAATGCCATTGTTCAAAAGGCACAAACCTCTGAGAGCTCTTACTGCACTTCCAAATCCAATACGCCTTTAAAGGGGTAGGGTTTATATTATCGTAAAAGCACAGCGCCTTACTTAAAATAAAGAGCTCCTTCACCACTGCTGAAAAAATAATTGCACTAAATGTAATGTTGTAACATTCCAGGAAAAAAAGCAGAGCAAAGGCCACTTTTAAAAAGGTTGCATGGACGAACAGCTATGTTGTCATTACATTTATTCATACATTTCTGGTCTACACACAAGTCAACATCTAGAAAAATACTAAGTATTTTTTTAATGCATTTCCATAACAGTTGAGTGATACTAGAATTTTCTTTCAGGTACTTAATACCACTGTGTGCAACAAAACAACAACACGTAAAAGCACACTACGATCTTGCAGCTAAATGGATGTCTGGAGATGAAAGGAACAACAAGATATTTACAAGATAAGATATATGTACTTACACAGTAGTCACAAAAATTACAAAGCTCTTTCACCACAGCCTTTTGAGTCTCATCCTGCCAGCCACTTAATTTGATTTAATACAATTCCTATGTTTGCTTCCAGAGGGACCAGCAGTTAAAAGCATTCCTGTGTCCTTGAGACCAACCAATGCCATCATCTCTTTCAACCCCAGCTGATCTCTCTACTGTGTTGCAGTTTTTACCTGCAGCACTGGCCTCAGCCTACAGTCATCTTTCAGACAACCCACTACTACTAACCCCACCACCACTGCCTTTACCCCATGCCCTTACAAATGTTGTCCTAGCCTGATGGCACTACAGTGGACATACTTTGCTGTAGCATTGTGCATGCCCATTCCAACTCAGACTTGTATTAAATCTTCCCCACCTGGTAAATGCACTGCTTTCAATCTCCACACGCTAGCTTTCTGTTATGAATTTCAAGTCTCTAGGGCCAAGCCGGAACAATCCTGGTAATTTCACCAAGATTATTAACTCAGTCCTGAGGAGTTCTCACTATAATCAGTATGCTGATTTTTGAATGTGAACATAATAAAAAACATCAAATGATGGTTTTCAATGCACCAAAAGCTCATAGGTTAAACAAACTCACCAACCAATACAGGAAAATATAACCTTTTTGCCTTATTAGTTATTTCTTAGCATAACTTTTTTGCATTATGTCCAAAGATGGATTCTCACATATAAACATCTTTAACCAATGCGGTCCCTCGCGTCAATAAATGCCTCCATCACATCCTGCTCTTGCATCCTCTCCCTCCCTGAGCTCATAACTACCTGCTTTGCTCTCTGAGCTCTCAGCCACACATTATGCTAATCCAGCCTGCCTGCTCCATTTTTAGATTAAGATGAACGAAGGTGCCGGTGGGCTAAAGCAGCATATGCAGAACGCAAACTAAAGCGCATAAACATATACGAAGAATTAACACGGTGTAACTGCATCACATTGCAATGTTCTTGTCCGATTCCTTATTTGTTTTGTAAAAGTCTGATGCCGAGTAATATGTGTCAATTAACTTTTCGTTCATGTACATTTACATGTTTTATCGTAACAAATCATTGAATATTAAAGGTGAGGTAGGCAAGTTTGAGAAACCGGCTTGAGATACACTTTGTTATATTCCATGGAATGCTCTTAACCTCCCGATAGCAATGAATATCTTACGTGCTTTGACAAAAAAATCCATAAAAAAAATGTCATCTGTGGAAGCCGTAATACTGTAAAAAGCACGACCAATCATTTTAGCCGGCCCGGCTAAAGTAACTCAATAAATCAATCAATGTTTATTTATATAGCCCAATATCACAAATGTTACATTTGTCTCAGTGGTCTTCACAGTGTGTACAGAATATCAGTATGACAATACGACACCCTCTGTCCTTAGACCCTCACATCATACAAGGAAAAACTTCCGAAGAAAACACACAGTTTAAAGGGAAAAATGGGAGAAACCTCAGGGAGAGCAACAGAGGAGGGATCCCTCTCCCAGGACGGACAGACGTGCAATAGATGCAGTGTGTAAATTGAAAAGATAATACATTTGCAACATAGGTAGTCCAAATGTTTGGAAATGCATGTGTGTATAATAGGAAGATGAATCCACGAGGATATCCATCCAGGACCTATGATCCAGGACCACAGCCACGACTCAAGATCCAGGGCTCGCGATCCAGGACACAGGACCGCAGGATCATCCATGACTCCGGATCACCAAAAAGAAAGAAATGTGGGGAAGCTGGGTTAATCGGAACATGAGAGTACACAGGTATAGACAGAGAGAAGGAAGAAGTAAGATGTCCCCCGACAAACTAAGCCTATATCAGCAAAACTAGGGGCTGAATCTAATCAGCCCTAACTATAAGCTTTATCAAAAGGAAGGTCTTAAGCGCACTCTTAAAAACGGATAGGGTGTCTGCCGCCCGAACACAAACTGGAAGCTGATTCCACAAATGTGGAGCTTGATAAGAAAAGGCTCTGGCTCCCATTGTACTTTTAGAGATTCTAGGAACAACCAACAACCCCGCATTCTTGGAACGCAATGCCCTAGTAGGACAGTAGGGTATAATGAGTTCTTTAAGGTAAGATGGCGCCTGCCCATTAAGGGCTTTGTAGGCGAGAAGAAGAATTTTAAATTCTATCCTGTGTTCTATAGGGAGCCAGTGTAAGGCAGCCAGAACAGGAGTAATGTGGTCCCTTTTCCTAACTCTGGTTAGTACACGAGCTGCAGCATTTTGAATCAGCTGAAGCGACTTGACTGACTTCTTGGTACTCCCTGATAATAAAGAGTTACAATAATCCAGCCTAGAAGTATCAAATGCATGGACGAGTTTCTCTGCATCGTTTTGAGGCAAGATATGCCTGATTTTTGCAATGTTACGTAGATGGAAGTAGGCGGTCCTTGAAAATGATTTTATGTGGGCGTTAAAGGATAAATCCTGATCAAATATAACACCAAGATTCCTTACAGTCTCACTGGAGGCCAAATTAATGTCATCCATAGTTAGTATATCTTTAGATAATTTGTTTCGTAGATTCTTCGGGCCAAGTACAATAACTTCAGATTTGGTCGTGTTTAACATCAAAAAGTTTAAGGTCATCCACGTTTTTAAGTCCTTAAGGCAGTCTTGAATTTTATTTAGATGATTAATTTCATCAGGCTTGATTGATAAATATAGTTGAGTATCATCCGCATAACAATGAAAGTTTACAGAATGATTCCTTATAATATTGCCTAACGGAAGCATATATAATGTGAACAAAATAGGTCCGAGCCCTGAGCCCTGTGGCACTCCATGGCTAACTTTGGTTTGCGTGGAAGATTCATCGTTAACACGTACAAACTGAGAGCGTTCAGATAGATAGGACCTAAACCAGCCTAAAGCAGTTCCCTGTATGCCAACTAAGTGCTCTAGTCTTTGCAATAGGATGTCATGGTCGATAGTATCAAATGCAGCACTGAGATCGAGCAAAACAAGAATAGAGACAAGTCCCTTGTCTGAGGCTATTAGAATGTCATTTGTGACTTTAACCAGAGCTGTCTCTGTGCTATGATGTGTTCTAAAGCCAGACTGAAAATCTTCAAATAAATCATTGTTTTTTAAGTAATCACACAACTGTTTTGCGACCGCTTTCTCAAGAATTTTTGAGAGGAACGGAAGATTAGAAATAGATCTATAGTTGGCTAAAACCTCTGGATCGAGGTTGTGCTTTTTAAGAAGCGGTTTTATCACTGCTACTTTGAATGATTGTGGAACATAGCCTGATAATAAAGACATATTCATAATATTTAATAAAGAAGTGCTAATTAATGGAAAAACTTCCTTCAACAGCTTAGTTGGAATTGGGTCTAACATGCACGTTGATGGTTTAGAAGAGAGAATCATTGAATGTAATTGTTCAAGGTTAATGGCTGAAAAGCATTCTAGTTTACTATCTAGTGTAATATTAGAACTTACGTTTCCGGGAGCTGTTGATAACACGATACTGGTCAAAGGCAAGAGGTCATTAATTTTGTTTCTAAGAGTAACAATTTTATCGTTAAAAAAGCACATAAAATCATTACTACTGAGTGCTATGGGAATAGAAGGCTCAATGGAGCTGTGGCTCTCTGTCAGCCTGGCTACAGTGCTGAAAAGAAATCTTGCATTATTCTTATTCTCATCTATTAATGAAGAGTAGTAGGCTGCTCTCACTTTACGCAGTGCTTTCTTATATTCATTGAGAGTAATATGCCAAATTAAACGAGATTCTTCAAGTTTAGTGGAACGCCATATCCTTTCAAGTTGTCTAGACTTTTGCTTTATTTTGCGGGTTTCGGCATTATGCCATGGAGCTAATCTATGTTGTTTTATTTTCTTCTTTTTCAAAGGAGCAACAGAGTCTAATTTTATTCGCAGCGCATCTATAGCAATATCAACAACATGATCAATTTGGGGTGGTGTACATTTTGTATAAGTTTCCTCCCCTACATGCAGACATGCTATCGAGTTAAGTATTGGTGGAATCTCTTCCTTAAATGTGGCTATAGCACTAACAGATAGGTTTCTGCTGCAGGAGCTTTTGACTAATGCTTTGTAGTCTCGTAATAGTACTTCAAAAGTTACTAAGAAATGGTCGGATAAAGCAGGATTATGCGGTTCGACTAATAGTTGCTCAATTTCAATACCATAAGTCAGAACAAGGTCGAGAGTGTGATTATAGCAGTGGGTTGGTTTATTTACACTCTGACAGAAACCAACAGAATCTAATATAGAGTTAAATGCAACAGTAAGGATATTTTTATCATCGTCAACATGAATATTAAAGTCACCTACGATAATTACTTTATCTGTTTTAAGAACTAAAGTTGATAAAAACTCAGATAATTCTGATAAGAATTCTGAATAAGGACCTGGTGCACGATACACTGTAACAAATAAGATTGGCTGCAAAGTTTCCAGGTCGGATGCGTAAGACTAAAAACGAGGCTTTCAAAGGAGGTATAATTTAATTTTGGTTTAGTATTGATAAGTAAACTTGAGTCAAAGATTGCTGCAACTCCACCTCCTCGGCCCGTGCCTCGAGCAATATGAGTGTTGATATGGCTGGGTGGAGTGGCCTCATTTATGCTGACATATTCTTCATGTCTCAACCAAGTTTCAGTGAGACAGCATATATCAATATTATAATCTGATATTAAATCATTTACCAATATTGCTTTAGATGCTAGAGACCACATTTAATCTTCCTGTTTTGTTGCACTGTAGTAGTTGTTACATTTACTTTTATTAGGTTATTATTAGGGATAATTATCGGCCCGATAATTATCGTGCATCCCTAGTTATTATGTATGACACCTCTATTAGGTTTTACCTTAAATTGTCCTTGGGCAGACACACACACCGCTAATATTGGGTATTTTATTGGGTTCGGGATTCCTATGGATGACTGCCTAGGAGAGAGCGCAGAGAAGCGTGTAAGACTGCGACTCCGCCTCCTGGTCTCAACTCCAGTTTGTCATGGATTAAGTCCACAAAGCACTGAAATGTTTGCCGAAATGAGATCTGCACCTTCCAAAGTAGGATGAATGCCGTCTCTCTTAATCAGACCAGGTTTTCCCCAGAAGGCTGTCCAATTATTTACGAAGCCCACATTGTTTGCTGGGCACCACCAAGACAACCAGCGCTGAAATGATGACATGCGGCTATTAGGGGTGTTAGAGAAGCGTGTAAGACTGCGACTCCGCCTCCTGGTCTCAACTCCAGTTTGTCATGGATTAACTGGATGGCCTACCTGCCTGTCAGCCTTCCATCTGTGCACAAACTTATCTCGTGCCCTCATTGGTCATGTGCGCGTTCGTGTGTGTTGGAGGAGGGGCTCTGTAAGGAAGTGGCAGGTTTTCTCCGGCTGTGTATTTTCAAATTCTAGCGCACTCGAGCTGGTTTCTCCAAAATTACCTACCCTACCTTTAAAGGTCACCTATTATGCAAAATCCACTTTTTCATGTATTTCATACATAAACATGTGTCCCCTCTGTGTAAAGAGATTCTGAACGTTTCTGGAAAAAAGATTCGCTCACTTTTTGTCCTGAAGATGAGCTGATCAGATGTTGGCCACTTTTTTTGGGTTGTGTAACCATTAGCCAATAACCAACCAAGGTAACCCCCGCCTACCCCTCTTATCACCTGAATCCCCTCCTTGAGCACCATTGTGTTATCTTTTACCAAATATCTCGCAGAGAGGCGTGGGGAGTGGCTCCTTATTTTCATCTAAAGAAACAGACAGAGAATCAGCACTTTTGAAACAGGGCTGAAACAGAGGGGATTATGGGATACTACAATGATCTGTTGACACTTCAGAGACATGTTTTGTATATATCTGAGACCTATAATATAGTGATGAAAAAAAGTATAATAGGGGACCTTTAAATAACTTTTTCTCCAGAACCATTATCATGGCATTTATGAGGCATGTCCATGGCTGATCAGCTTTCAGCCTGCAGGTTTGGACTAGGGCTGCACGATATTGGAAAAAACTGACATTGCGATATATATAGCGATATGAAAAAATACAGGAATTGAAGAAAAGACCGCTTTTTTTGTCCGCAAACCATCCTTTCTTGAACTTTAATGCTATACAATTGGTATTTTTTTTAACAATATTTAATGAAGGCTATGAAGGATTTTAGTCACGGACTTCTGGATCTTGAGTTATCAGAGCAACAAGCTAAGCTAGCCCGGTTATCCTGCTGTGATCTGATCAAGAATGATTGTGATTGGTGGTTTGCTGTGCATGCAGAGCCTGCATGTCACTCACTCAAGTACCCCTGACATGAGAGCCGTGCAAGTTTTATTTTTGTAGCAAGCAGCAAAAGAATTGTAACATGACGTGTTTGAGTTCATTTGCCTACTTAATATCGCACGTCCTAAAAAAAAAAAAAATCAAATCGCACGTCCTGCGATGTAAATATCGCGCATGTGCATAACACGATTAACGACACGATATATCGTGCAGCCCTAGTTTGGACCGGTGGCCGATCGATAGGAGCGTCTCTGAAAGACACCCGAAGGAGTTCTCTCAGAAATGTTTCCCGCCCACCCCCAAAGCCCCAGCTCACTCTCCTTGCATTTGATCACTTGCATAATGTAACGGCATCTCTCTGGGGCTTTGCCTTCCTTCTACCCTCCACGCCTCTTACCATGGTCTCGAATGTCTATCTGCGGCTACTGTTCCCTCCATGTGCCCTATTCACTGAGATCCCTTCTGTTATGATATCTATTGTGATTTCCATCTCTCCTTCACACGCCCTCACAGTGCCAGAGTCACATTGTCATCCTTAATGACAGTCTCTGATCTCATTTTACTGCAAATGTTGATCCTAGAGACATAAAGAGCAGGGCTGGACCTAAGTGACACTGTGAAAACGCATATTTCTCATTTCCGGACTCACTGGTTGTCTGAATGTACGCCTCTTTCTTTTTATCTCTCTGTTGCCTAAAGCTGGTTGATTCTTTGACTGACTATAATACTATTTGGGGTGAGCGAGGAAGGCACTTAGGGAATAATTATCGCTATTTGCATGAGAATGCCGCAGCCTTCAGCATTCCTTTCACATGCTGCAGCCTTAGATGAGATTAATTTGGGGTTTCTGTTCTATTGATTGTCTCTGATAATAACAAACTCTCCAAAGAGCGAGCATCAATCAGACATACTCGGTGCTGTCTGCTGGCTCTGTCGGATTCACAATAAACAACAAGAAAACTGAAAAGGTCTCTATCCTTCAATAAAGAGGTTTTTTTATCTTTGTGTGTGACAAAATGAATCCATACATCAAGGCTCAATATAAACAGAACAATATAGGGTCTGGGCGTGGGAAATAAAACGGTTACGATGCAAAGCAATAAACACTTCTGCTGCTAATGTCAGAAGTCATTAAAACAGTTATATATAATAACCAAAAAGCAGACTCTAAAGCCCACATGGTTCCTGGCACTCTTTTAAATGACTTCTTATTAAAATGTGATCACCATTCCTATGGCTAGATGTGCACATTCACAAACAGTCACTGCACTGTACTAACAAAGCTCTCAAATTAGTATTTTTCTCCTCAGCTAGCCTGCAGCTCTGTATCTGTAGTCATATCAATTATTCATTTATATTATGGACACAGTTGCAGGGTTTGAGGCTCTCGGTTAGCATACAGATTTCATAATACTAAGAGTATAAATGGCTCAGAATGATTGTAGTGTAGCCGAGGAGTAAAGAACAGTAAATATCTGGCTGAGGGAGGTTTTAAGTACAATGGTGTAATGCTAAGCAATGGACAGCCAATACCATTCTATTTGTTATAACTGCTCTCAACCCAGAGGCTGTAAGATATAGATACGTGTCTCTGAATCCAGTGACCCCTGACCTCAAGCATCTGTTTAAGCCCCTACTTCAGCTATAGGACTCCAAGGTGGATGTTCAATGAGAAGCGCACAGGATAAGAGGGGAAAAGGGATATACTGTGTTGAAAGAAAAGGGGGTGAAGAACTAAGCTGAAAGGGTGAAGAGAGGAAATAAAGGAAGATGTAAATGGATGAGATGTAGAAGCAAAGAAGGAGCCACCTGAGAGGCGAGTGCAGCAAGTGGTGATGGGGGGGGAGATTACCATGTTCTGCTGTAAACACTCCATTTTGGGTATATTTTTCCTGGAAAAGATTCTCTAGTGCAGTGTGCACACATCGACTGACATGTGCTGTGTTATCATTACACAGTATTATTGCAACACACACACATGTTGATATTCCATGTTTTGTGCATACTTGAAAAAATCATGTAAAAGCAAATATTTTAATTAGTTTAAATTATAGAACAGTTCAGAGAAGAGATGGTTATAATGTTCTTTTACATGTACATTTTTCCATTTCAAGTTTTCTATATTTTACACTATTTTCAACAACAAAAAAGATATACCTGGAAAACATTGTCACTATATATGGTGTGATAAATAGAGAATAGTGACTCAAAACATTTCTCATTTTGCTATATTTCACAGCGTTACAACCCAGAGTTGAATGATATGTGTTAAGATGTGCATCATTAAGACAAGGCAAACAAGTGCTTTTACACTTTTTGCATACAATGTTATTTTTATATTTCCATAGAAGTGTTATCTTTAGAGTCAAAATGTATTCTAGCAAGACATTTGTAATGACAGAGGATGATGCTTGTAAGCAAGTCAGTAGATCAAATCCCAGGTGAGGTACACACATGCTGAACAAAACAGTAAACACTGCAGATAAGAAATGTAAGAATCATGTTTAATGATTTACCGCTGTCAGTTAATCTCTTACGGCCCGTCCACACAGCGCCGTGCTTTGAAGCTTGCCGGCGGGCGTGTCTGAAACTCGACCAACAACCAATCACATGAATCTCCTGCCCCTGACACACAAGCAGCGGTTTGATTGGCTAGAGCTTGTACTGGCATATGATTCGATTGGCTGACGCTTCTACCGAGGCTTCAAAAGTTGAACATTGCTCAACTTTTGCAGCGAGCCACGCCAGCAAAGCTCCGCGTCGCTTCCCGCCATGCAGTTCGGCGAAAAGTGACGTCACCCCATTCAAAGTGAATGGTGAAGCTTTCAACGCATGCCGCTGTGTGGACGGACCGTAAGAATAGTGGGCGGCAAATTAGGAAGGGAATTCTTGCAAATCCTACATTATTTATCGACTAAAAACTAGATGCATGTTTATTTATAGCATGTTGATATTCAGACAATGGTAAAGTGTTGGTTACAGATCCCTAAAGTGCCATACAAATAGGAGAAAAACCACACAGCAAGTGAGAGGATTGGGAAACGTCACAGTAAATCAGTCCATGAGAAGAAGAGTCCTTCACTAGTGACCTTGTGGAGAGACAGAGAAAGAGCTGAGCCAGCATCTACAGCATTTATCACCTCCAAAGACGAGGACCTGCTATTCATCCGGGTACAAACATCATTAACATGAACGTCCTTTATAGCAGGTCAAAGAAACAACCATAAAATGAAGACTGTCAAAGTCTATATCTAAACGCAAGCTGAGTGAGAGGAAAAGAGAGTGAGCAACACACACTTCGAGAAGGGAAAGACACACGTTACGACATTTTATTTTAGAATAATATGAAATGTTGATTGCATTGTTTCCCTTTAATTAAGTTGCAATCATCATCCATCACATTCCACCCCCATTTTGTCCAAGAGAATGAAACTGATTAATTCACTGGTGATTTTCTTTACTACAAAACAAATACATTAAAAAGGAGACAGGAGAGACGAATGAATTACATCCAAAACACAATGTGACACATAGCAGATGGTAGGGGGGGGAATAATGAGAATAACATGGGGGGTGGGAGAGAATACTTCAAAGGTTGCTAAGCAAAAAAATTACAATGGTTGGTCCACCTTAAAAAGGTCAGTTGTTTGTTATACTGCTAAATAAGATACATTGGGGGCAGCAGTCCATTTCAGGCTTAGAGGAAGATGTGCTGTCATGGAGGAGTGTGTTCTTGGCAGCTAATGTGTAAAGGCTTAAAATGGTCTTATTCCGTCTGATTGTGAATGTCTGTTAGTGCCAGGGATATTAGGACAAAGAAAAGTGAATCAGTGTGTGAGCAGTGCCAGGTGGCACAGATGTGCCAATTATACATTACAAGTCATTTGTAAACAGTTTATAGCCAGTGAATTACCCGAGAAGACTAACCTTTACTTATTACGATGTGTGAAGCAGGAAGCAGGACCCAAATGCAGATTAATGTGACAAAAAATAGCTCCGTTATTACAAGGCTAACTATTAACAAACACAGAACAGAACACTCACCGCAGACCACGTCAATACACAAGACGAACCGACAAAGACAGACAGAAAAACCAGAACTTAAATACACACAAGACTAATCACACAAACAAGACACAGGTGAGGAGGGAGGAGAAAACACAGGGGCCACAGGTGAACACAATCGGGTAATCAGACACACCAGGGAAACTAACGACAGGGAACCACAGACAGATCTAAACAAGACAAAACACAACGCAGATGTGTTCGGGGTACCAGATGTGTTCGGGTGTATTTCCGTCGTGTGGGGTGCTATGGTGGGGGTCCCATGTACTTGTGCACATAAATAATGTTTCTAATTATTTACAATTAAAAAATATATATATTCTGATATTCTGCGTTACTTTAGCCAACACTTTTATAAGGCCACTAGGTTAGATAATTACGAAATGTGTAGATAGAATACATATCTTTCAGGTTGTTATTTTGTCATTATGTTTAATGTTTTATTTACCTTTTAGTATTTTTATATAGTATCTGAACTTTGGAGAGGAGTTGGGAGACACACGACACATCAAATCACATCTACAGATCAAGACGAAGCAAATGGAAGTACTCCCATACTCCTAGCGTGACAATGTTTGTGAAAACGTGTGCAAAGTCTCCGAAAATCCTAAAAATAAGCTCATATTTGAATTCCCCATAAAAAAACACATAATTCGGTAAAAACAAGGCCCCACTGATCATATACTCTCTGAGACGATTCCAGGGATGTCTGGCTTGAGTTTCTACCACCAGGGAAAGTGGACAAAAGTGCCCGAGATCAGCCTCTTAATTTACCTAGGGCCTAGTGCTTGGCTTTGGGCATGAAAATTCAGGAAACTCCCCTGAGTATTTTATTAAATATCTGAACTTTGGAGAGGAGTTGGGGGACACACGACACATCAAATCACATCTACAGATCAAGACAAAGCGAATGGAAGTACTCCTAGCTTGTGAAAATGTTTGTGAAAAACGTGTGCAAAGTGTGCGCAAGCCAGGACTTGGTAGTACCAAGGCCAGAAGTCAAACAGGCATTTAGCCAGGGTTGCCAACTCTCACGCATCTGGCGTGTGACACACGCTTTCACTCTCAATCTCACGCTCTCACGCTGCCCAAACTATTCTCACGCCAAAACAAGAATACCGAAGTCTAGAAACGGTTTTGAAAACTTTTGTCACGTAGTGATCGTCTTCTCAATAGAACATCTTTGATAAAGTCTTCTGGCCAATCAGAATCAAGATAACGGCGTGGTGTTGTTGCAGGAAGTCCCGACGGAGAATACTTTTGCGGTAGTACATCTCTATATTAGGGCTGTCAAGTTAACGCGTTAATAACGCGTTAACGCAAAAAAAAATTTACGCCACTAATTATTTTAACGCGATTAACGCATGTGTATTTTTTTCCTCGGCCGCCCCGTAGTTTCAGAGCGCATCGAGTTTAAAATACCATCTACAAGCTGATGCTGCTGACAGCCCCGCTCCTGCCGCCAGCTTGTGGCAGACCACACTTCCACGCTCACCGGCAGGCACCGACTGGCCATCGGGAGGACCGGGAGGGTGTGTGTGTGTGTGTGTGTGTGGCCCGAGCGAGCGAGAGACCTTACGTGCATTACCGTACCGCAGTGTGAACGCGGCTATTGTTGTTGTTAGCATCTGGTGCTAGCTAGCTGCGCTAACGGATATAAGGAGCTGTTTAAATGAAAACAGAGGAGCGCCCTATCCACACAACTGCGCCGAGCACTTGACTTGATGCAGGAAGCCAGACAGTGGGACATTGTACGAGAAGTCAGCACACTCATGATTGCAGCAACATGATTGCAGCGTCCAGGCAGCTCCCGTTCGAGCATATGCCTTGAGTTGCACATAGCTCCAACGATCACACACACACACACACACACACACACACACCATTTGTATTGAATGAGAGAGGTTCCAGGTTGTTGTGTTTAATATTCATGAGAATATTTGTCATTGTTCAAATGATAATAAACATTAGCATAAAGCATATTTGTCCACTCATATGTTGATAAGAGTATTAAAAACTTGAAAAATATTCCTCTAAGGTACATTTAGAACAGATAAAAAATGTGCGATTAATTTGCGATTAATCGCGATTAACTATGGACAATCATGCGATTAATCGCGATTAAATATTTTAATCGACTGACAGCCCTACTCTATATACATTAGGGGTGTAACGGTACACGTACCCGTACCGAAATTATTCGGTATGGGCCCTTCGGTTCGGTACACGTGTGTACCGAAGTGTACCGAACGCATATAACGTTAAACGTAAAAAATTGAGAACGTGAACAACTTCTTGGAAGTAATCTCAGGTGCTGCGTCGCAGCATTCAGAGTAATTTGCACCCATTGTGATCAACGCGTCATAGAGCGAGCAAGTCATTTCATTGGACGAGCTGGTCAAAGGGATGCGTTCAAATGTAGTCAGTAATTTGAGGAACTGTCGAAATGGCGAACGCAGATAAAGTTGAGCTCGAAAATCCTCCAGCATCATTGAAGTCTCCGGTTTGGGAACATTTTGGTTTCGCAGTTACGTACAAGGATGACAGACAAAGACAGGTGGACCGAACCAAAGCTGTTTGTCGGCATTGTTCAACTAACATTGGTTACGCGGCTGGCAATACATCAAACTTGCACACTCATTTGAAAAGGCATCACCCGAACGTGAATATCACCGGTACCAAAAGACTGAAGTGCAAACCCAACTCCCACTAGCATTTAAGCCTCCACCACTCGCAAAAACTTCAGACCGAGCCAAAGCTATTACAAACGGCAAATATCCTTATGTTGCCATGTTAGCAAAGCGCTACCTGGCTGTATCTGCTACCTCTGTCCCTAGCGAGAGGGTGTTCTCCACAGCAGGAGACATTGCTAGTGCCAGCAGATCTGCCCTTTCGGCAAGCAATGTGGACAAGTACATTTTTCTTTCAAAAAACATGAAAATACAATGACAAGCAAGTCCTAATGTCAAACTGGCTGCTTAGGTACTAGTTAGGGTTGCCAGAAACTGACCATGATCAACATCGATTATTCGGCAGCCCTGGCGAATAATAATCGATTCGAAATACAGTCCATGACATCAATCAGTAACTATCAGCATATCTTTAAAAACCTGTCTTTTTTCTTTTTAAAGACACAATGACTGGACCCATGTTTTCCTCCTGCTGCCGAAGCATGGTGGGATGCAGGCTCTGTGTGGAGGAGTGGAGGATAACATCTCCCCAATGCCTTAAGTGCAGGGATCAGGAGCCAGTGTATACCTAGGTTGCTGGACTGTCTGCAGCACTGGATGCTTTAAGGGCCCTACCCTAAAGTGGACAGCAGTTCAGTCGTTTATTGTTAAGTTTATTGTTTATTGTTAAGTGGTGTGTGTTCAAATTCCAGGTTCCATGATATCATCATACAGAAAATTATTGTTGTAGTTTTCTTTAGCTGTATGACTTGTTAATTGTTCATCTGCAATGTTTAATAAATGGAAAATTGTTTGAATGTGTGTCCATGGTATGTTTAATTATGTTTCTAAACACAGGCAAATAGCTGCATACGTAAGGCAATACAATCAAACACTATTATTTTTTCATCCACGCACCAACAGAACATTTGGAAATCAACCATTAATCAGAGGTTGTCGAAGTAATCAGATCTTGTACTTGAGTAAAAGTAAAAGTACTCAGATCTTGTACTTGAGTAAAAGTAGAAGTAATCAGATATTGTACTTGAGTAAAAGTAGAAGTACTCAGATATTGTACTTGAGTGAAAGTAGAAGTACTCAGGTCTTGTACTTGAGTAAAAGTAGAAGTACTCAGATCTTGTACTTGAGTAAAAATAGAAGTACTCAGATATTGTTCTTGAGTAAAAGTAGAAGTACCAGAGTGTAGGAATACTCTGTTACAGTAAAAGTCCTGCATTCAAAATGTTCCTCAAGTAAAAGTAGAAAAGTATTCTCATCAAAATATAGTGAAAGTAGCGACAGTAAAAGTAGTCGTTGTGGTCCATTTCAGAATAATATATATGATATGTTTTATAATGATTGATCATGAAAGTGTTCTCAAAGCTGGTAAAGGTGCAGCTAGTTTGAATGACTTTGTATACTGCAGGGTAGCTTGTAGGGGTGTAACGGTACACGTACCGAAATTATTCGGTACGGGCCGTTCGGTTCGGTACACGTGTGTAGACAAGTTCATCTTTCTTTAAAAAAACATGAAAATACAATAACAAGCGCAAGTCATAATGACAAACTGGCTGCTTAGGTACTAGTACAGTACAGTACAAATACAGATTATTTCAGTTCATCGAAAAGCTGCACCTTAATGTTTATTTTATTATATTTTATATTTATTTGAGTGAATATTCATAGTTTAATAATAATTAAAAACCCAAAACTAATAGTTTATGTTTTGTGATTACTAGTACAGTAGAGTTCAAATACAGATTATTTCAGTTCATCGAAATGCTGCACCTTAATGTTTATTTTATTATATTTTGTATTTATTTGAGTGAATACATTATTCACAGTTTAATAATAATTTAAAAAAATATGTTATGTTTTGTGATAATTTTTTCTGCTGTACCGAAAACGTACCGAACCGAACCGTGACCTAAAAACCGAGGTACGTACCGAACCGAAATGTTTGTGAACCGTTACACCCCTAGTAGCTTGTGAATGTACTCCAGGTGGAACTAAAGTCTGATTTAAGTGTTGATTACATTTCACATAATTAATCAAAATCTGTAAAGTTACTAAAGGTTTTAAATACATGTAGTGGAGTAAAAGTGGCTACGCTTTAAACTCTAAAATATAGTTACAGAAAGACAGACAGACAGACATTGAGATAGAAAGACATCGAGACAGACATATACATAGAAAGACAGACATACGGACAGACTGTCTTCTGTACTTGTATGTATGAATATAATAATATACGTATATTTGTAACGCAGTCTAAAGGCAAAGACGTAGAACCTTTATTTTGAAGAGTACAGCGCAAGCATAGGGCACACTAGCCAATCAGAAGCAAGGAGGCGCTGGAGACACACCCACTTATGGAAACGAAACATTGAGTGGTATATTGTTTTAAGAACAGAAAAACGAAAAAACGAGCTGAATTTTCGTTTTGGGGCAAAATTGAAAAACAAAAAAACGACCCATTTCTGCTTTTTTTTTTTTTTAAATTAGAACGAAAAAACAAACGGTTAAAACGTACCTTCGTCGTATTTATAACAGGTAACCACTTCAAGTCCTTGTCCTTGCATAGTAACAATATCCAAAACAGGCTCTGGTGTCTTTTTAGCTTTTGAAAATAGCATTACCTTGGTTTTATCAACATTTAAAAGAAGCTGTAATTTAACATCAGCCTCCTTAATGGCAGGACCTGCACAGTACATGTAACGGTATCGTCCGCAAATCGTATCGGTATCGTATGAAAATTAAATAGTTTGATTTCAGTTATTTTGCAGAAAATTAATCAGTTATTTAGGAGATTATTTTGGTAATTAAGTCATTGATTCTGTCCCTTACCCAGCTAAAAAAGCAAACCATTGTCTGGTTTACGCATTTCTTTGTCATCACATTATCACCAATATCGTTTTAGAAAGACAGAGATTGTGATTGTGGAACTTTGGGCATTTTCAATATGTTTTTAATAGAGCCGGGACTCGATTAAAAAAATTAATCTAATTAATTAGAGGCTTTGTAATTAATTAATCGAAATTAATCGCATTTTTAATCAAATATACATATTTGACCTGAGAACAGTGAGAAGCAATTTTCACATGGATTTTACTCCATTTTACTGTGGTCTACAGTCGAGTGCAATCCAGTGAGCCAGGGAGTTGGTTATTTTCTCAGACGTGGACTTACTTATCCTGGCCCTGAAACCAGTCATCTGGTTGAGTGTGGGTTGGGTCAGGGTGTGGTTCCTTGCACTCGGAGTCGGGCTAACGTCCACGCTAGCTGCTACATGCTTTGCATTTAGGTGATACTTTAGGCTTGATGTGCTGCGGTGATATGCAAATTCTTTTTTGCATAATTTGCACACAACCGTGCTCTTATCGACGCTTCCATCCGTCCGTTTTTTAAAACAAAATGTCCCATCCACGGGGCCGACCAAAGCGGTCTCATCAGCTTGTTCGTTCATGTTTGACTATTGTTCACCGTGGTTTGTTGTTGTTTGAAGTCCCATGCTGAAGTCATGAACGTTAGTTGGTGCTCCAGTATAATCGGTACGCCTGACACTCATCCAGTGAGAAACGTTCCGCTGTGCAAAAATAAGTGCGATGAAAGTGCGATTAAAATGCGTTAATTTATTTAACGCGTTAATTTTTGTGTAATTAATTAATCTTAATTAACGCATTAAAGTCCCGGCCCTAGTTTTTAACCTAACCAAGGTTCTTGTATTTCAAAGAACTCCTCCACACTATACCATCACATTCTAACAGGCAGACAGAGTTTGATGCAATAGAACTTGTATTACGTCAAAAGACATCAATCAAAGTCCGAGCAGACCCCGGGATCATACTGCTAAACAAACGTTGTTCTAGCACCTTTATAGCTAAGCCTTCTTGTTCCTTATTGGTTGACCTTGGTGAAGGACGACAAACCACCTCCCAGTTTCTTTGTCTGCAACTTTTTCTGCAGAAATTTGCATTCACTTACACTTCCGCACACATCGCCCACATTGACCGCTTCTTGACCTTCACCAAATTTCACTATCAAGCGAGGAGAGTTTTACCACTGGTCTCTTTCCCAGTTGTAACCTCGAATCTCATTAGCTTAAGGCAATGTGAATAATAATGAACCTTAACCTAAAAGTGGCCTTTTCGTTCAACCTGACACACACATACACACTCAGGGAGAGAGAGTGGGACCCGTATACAGACATGCACACTAGCCTTAGCAGTCCACTACTCTCCTCCACATTAAGTTACACCCTCATTCAGATGGAAACACTGTTCTGACAGTGTACACACACCCTAACATTACACTATATTATTATACTGTATTATACCAAGTATTATAGCACTATACTGAACACTTATCATTCCCCATTCTTTTCTAGTAATGAGCATTTCTTCAAGAAAAGTTCTACTCCAACAATACGACAGAGTGCTTATATTGCTTTCTGAACTTTAAAAACTGTACTTCTGTCTTTGCCTCCGTCACAGAAACAACCACACAAACTTTCACCGGCTCTCCGACTCCTCCACTCATGCTGCCCTTATCATGGAGTCAACAAGAGTGAGACGGCACCACTTTGTGAGTCAGCTGCCTCACTCCACCTCTCTGCAACATTAACGAGTCCAAACCAAGCTCACCCCGCTCCACCCCTCTAGCCCCTCCCCCCCGCCTGCCAGTCGCCATCCTGCTGAGTAAATGTTCATGTAGAAATCAAATCAAACACTGCCCCTGCTGCTCGCCTGCTGACAAGTACATGTTCATGACAAGTGCAACGCTACAACTGCTGCAGCATGACATGATGGACAGTTACTAATGGTACTAGTCGCCCTTTAGTGCCGCATGTGGTATCTCGGGGTGGAGTTTGGATCCAGATCCGTGAACATCTAGCAACCACACGCTGAATAATAAATGTGTAGGGAAAGTGAGGCGGCAACTGCCAAAGCAGAATGGAATATGAATGCGAAATAAACGAAGGCAGGGCAGACCCAAAATATCATAGCCAAATATTATTTAAGTGAGAAAGACTTATAGAAAGAACAGTACAAGGTTAACCAAATTATTGTTGGTCTGTACAGAAACTTAATCGTAGGAAAAATTCTATTTTAAAAATTCTATTTTAAAGTGGTGCTTTTGCATGACTCATTGGGAGAAAAACGTTCTAACAGATCTATTGATTAAACTAACTAATTGATAAGTCCACAATATGGAATGAATAAAAGATGAAAACTATGTATTTAAGCTGAGGACAGACCTATATGTAGAAAGGCTTCGTAAAATATTCATCCAAATGAGATCCCAAATGATACTCCCAAGTAGTGGTGAATCAACACTGGCTCATTATATGTAAGCTCAAAATGTCTGATTTATGCGAGAGTGCATTCAAGACACCGACTGAGATCAGTCCGTTAGAAAGGCTTTGGTTTTGTTCGCCAGTATGTCCAGACACAAGAGCTTTTCAGCTGGCAGATGATTCAAATTCAGTGTTATCACCACACTAACTATTTCTCCTCTAAGTGAGGAAAGGGAAACTTCTGTGTTGTTTATCGCTGGTTTCCCCATGGTAACAACTTCAAGGTTAATGTAGCTGGTTGTTTTTGGGGGGTTTTTCACCTTGAGGAGACAGTAGTAGAAGAGGGGAGGACTGAATAGGTGGACGGATCTTACATTCATTCAGCTGTTTGTAATCACACACACATTAAGCACACAATTATTCATGCAGGCTTTGTTTTATTTCCTCCACAGCACAGATGCCAAACCAAAGAGGAGAGCAGTGAAGCAAGCTGGAAGGGATCACTAGGACTCAGCGGAACACAATGTAAATCTACAAAAACAACAAACGTCAAATTTTGGGGTCAGCATAAAACGCAGATTTATCCAGACACTAATTTCTGACAGATTGCAATGCAAATACATCATAAGTCGTGTTTTAAATCTGAGATGAGATTTACAAGATGGTTACATTCATACACCCACGTGCTTTTGAGTGATAGCGATAATTTTACTTCGGATAAAGTTCAACATACAAAGGAAAGAAAGACGCTGGTCGGACAGAAACAGCTGCGGCAGACTCAAACTGACTTTGGCCTCCAGGGGCAAATGTCTGTGATTTCACGTCATGCTGTCCTGCACAGGTGACTCATTTTGACAAAAAGAGCGCACATTGACCTGACACCGAGGTGAGAACTGTTCCAGAAGTAGGGCGACCGTACCTGGAGACAGGGAGGGAGCTTGCAGGTGGAGCTTTTAAAAGGGATATCTTGACATATAAGGTTTTAGGCATTTGAGCAGACGGAGAAGTCACATTTCGAGATCAAATCTGAAGTGGATATCGTCACGGTGACAGCAACCGTTGGTTTGTGCACTGTAGCTGTGAAAGTTGGACTGTGGCATTTTGGATGCAGCCATCTTGGTATTTAGCCAACAAGAAAGGATTTGAGAGTGGAGGTAAGAATGAAACGCTGACCAAGGCAATTTTACGGGATCAAAGATGTTACTATCAACTTCACAAACGGAAAACACTGACACTGAAGTTGCAGCGAAAATGTAGAAGACACCCACATCGGGCAACATAGTGGTAGAAACCTCTGCATCACAAAATATAAGTGGATAAGTAAGAAATAATATGAGAAAGAAAGTCCGTCCCTACACTCTGAAAATACGACAAGTGCATTTAGAAACTGTCAAAAGACACTTCACCTTAACACCTTCACATATAAATGGAGGGCGCCCATTTGAGCAGTGGTCACTTTCCATTAAAGCCGCCTAAATCCCTTTATAGCAGCACAGAGTCTCATGAGGCCCAGAGCACACAGCTCTCAGGTGAACGCTCGAGATCAAAAGAGCTCCTGGGCAGCTTTCAGAGATTAAAGAGGCAAGTTGACAAGTTGACAAAAGGGGAGTCTAAAAGAGTCTGTCAGTCTGTTTGAGGAGGTTGTGGGATTTATGTTTTCAACCCCAGGCAGTCAGGTCCAAGCAGTTAGATGTTGAGTATAGAGACTCTTATGTTCAGGCAGCTTATTAAGGAAGCTGACATACACAAAAACCACTCAGCAACACTGAGCTGCCTGCAGAGTGAATTCCTCACAAAAACATCAATCCAACCGGATTTGCTCTGTTCATCATTTTGAAAAAAGAGTTCAGGAGGGAGGAAAACAATAAAAGAATATCCTAGGCAGATCAAGTAAACCTACAACTATCGTTATCATGCTAGACACAATGTTCCTGGGAAGCTAACTACTGATGAGGAGCAGCCAAGAGCATTCAAGTTAACTAGATGACCTTTGATTTTCTAACCATTAGTCGATATCTGTTGAACGCAGCGGATGACTAATGCATTGAGCAGCTGCAACACACACACAAACACACACAAATGCAGAATAAGCCAAGACTATAGGGGTGTAACGGTATCCGTATTCGTCCCGTACCGTCACGGTTCGGACGTCACGGTTCGGCACATGCAGTCACACGACGAATACGCCTCTTTTTTACGAGTGGGAAAAAAGTCTGTCATTCAGGGCAGTATCCATTACACTATTTATAATCCAGGGGGCGGTATTGCACCAAAAAACCGGTGTGCCAGCCGCCCTAAAACAACAAATGAAGAACAAGAAGAAACAAAACGAACAAAATACAAGAAGAAGAAAAGTTAGTATGGCAATTTCTGATAACACACAGGAGCTAGAACCCACCTGCTTCTTTTAAATCAGCTGTGTGGGAACATTTCGGGTTCCCTGTGGACTACAATAACGATGAAGTGAGCGACGAGGACGGTGTGACGGCGTTGTTCGATAGCGGTGCGGTATGCTAATGAGACACAAGCCAAACATGCTAAATCATGTCAGAAGGCATCACCCAGATTTGCCAATCACCGGAGCCCGGCAAAAGACAACAGCAGTTCAACAGCTGATCCCCGGTGTTTTTACGAAGCCAATAGACATGAGAGCCGTGAGACCAAAATAAATAACGGAAGCTTTTGGCATATGTTTTTCAACGACTTTGCGCTCTTGAAACACTTTCTTATTATTTATGATGTAATATTTTCAAGACATTCTTTTTAGTTTTACAGCTTGATGAAACCTTTTAGTTTGACATCAGCCATTATAGATAATATGGCCATCTGAGTGTGTGTGGTTCTGTTTGTGGTTTGTTTTTAACTGTTTACAGTTAATTATTAAAAATGTCAGAGTTCCTTATTTTTAAACTGAAACTTGCACTACTGTTCAAAAATAAATAACAAACCTGGAATTATGCATTTGGGACTTTTTTTTGCTTTTTCTTGTTGTACCGAACCCGTACCGAACCGTGACCCCCAAACCGAGGTACGAACCGAACCGTGACTTCTGTGAACCGTTAAACCCCTAGCCAAGACTGACTGCATGTGGCAGGACATTAAAATACAAACCCACACACAAGCAAATATAACCATACCCTGAGCACACACACACACACACACACACACACACACACACACACACACACACACACACACTCTCATCCTCCTCCTCCTCTTGTGGCCATGATGAAGTAGGTCTCCAGACAGGCTCTGAGGTAATGGGCCGTACCCCTGTCCTCTTGTCCTGCTTCCCCTCCTCTCGTTGCTGGCCTGAATGCGAGTTAACAAGAAATGATGACTTCATGTCAGACTCTCTCCTCTCCTCAGTCACTGACACAGCTCACTGGCTCTTCAACCTCTTGACGACCTCTCCATGGAAGAACAACCAAATGTAAGATTAGGACACCTCTAATTTCCTGTCTGGCTTAACATATGTTTTGGGGATGTCAATGATCCATGCCTTTTTTGATGGATTTGTATTGAATTAAGGCTGGGCAAAATGTCTCCAGAAATATATATCTTTATATGTTTAGGCTATGCCCCGACATCTCCATATTTTAATAATTTAAAGTAACATTACTTTTTGAGTCTTAATGCGTATGATTATAAAAGTTTGATCATTCTAGTAAACTAATCTGAACACTGAGGTATGTATTCATGTTATTAAGTTTGACTAAATATTCAAACAATTTAAATTAAATATAAATATGACATACATTTAATAGTTGTTTTAATAATTATTAGGGATGCACGATATTGGTTTTTTGAAACCAATACCGATAACTTCTTGCTTCTCAAGACCGATACCGATAACCGATAATAATATATTAAATGTACCTGTAGTTTTTGCACACCTGGTGGTAAAAAAAAGATTAGTCGTGAGCAAATGACATGAGCATTACTACTATGAACAAAACTAACCCTGGGGTCGTCTCTGGCAAACTTCTTGCCTTTTTCAAAAGCCTCGTCGATAGGTAAAAACCCCGGTGCCTTTGCAGCTGGCTTTGGATTCGCCGCTAGTTTAGCAGCGCAGGCGTCTTCGTACGCTTTTAACACACCATCGTAGCGATGGCGATGTTTCAGGTGACTAATCAGGTTGGAAGTATTATAGCTCGTTGCCTTTTTCCCTCCTCGTGGAACTTCTGCATTGCATTTGTTAATACAAATAGCAAGCGAACTATCTAACTCTGAAACTTTGAAATAGTCCCATACTACCGACGACATGTTTGTTTACTGTCCTGGCTTCACGGCCGCACACCATTTACGTCACAGCCAGGCATGAGTTAGGGAGCGCTGGATTTGTGAAAAACTCCCCTCTTCCTAAACCACTATACCACACTACTGGCAAAACGGGAGGAGCCGAGTGAAAAACAAGCGCCCCTCATCCCCATCCACCCACACCGCAGTATTTTTTTCTTTTTTTTTACCCAAAAAATATATTGTATATTATCGGGGCTATTAATACTTTTATCGGGTTTATCGGGATGACGTCATAATTCCTAATATCGGACCGATAATTATCGGGCCGATAATTATCGTGCACCACTAATAATTATCAATCTTTTTAGAATAATATCTATTCATTTTGTGTAGTTTATATATAATTATTATTATAATATATATAATTATTATTTCATTTTCAGTTGAGCCAGTGAAACCTGATCGTGACGCCACTAGTTGATCAATTGTGGATGGCATCACTATCTTTGGACAGCCGTTAATATACCCAAGCGTGCTAATCGGTACCTAATGGATATAAAAAGGTAAATATGTATTCATTTCACACTACGCTGTGTTTATATAATACGCACCCCAGAAAACCAAAAGTAAAAAATAAGCGTATTTAGTCGACACAACACAGAAGCCACTGTCACAAATAGGGATGTTGAAAATAATCGTTTCTACGATGCATTGCGATGCGGACGATTCGGTATCGATGCAGTGACGGAAGATAATCAGTTATAGCGTAGTAACGTTACTTCCTGATTTTCCGGCCGCGGCTTTACTATAACGTTTTTTTTTTCTGTCACTTTAATATCAAATCGGTCGGTGACGCAGAGATCAGGGAACAGACGTGACAGCGGCACAGCGGCACCAAACACAGAGCAGTCTGCTTTATCCACCAACACAACACCACCAGTCCAGAACCAAAAGCAGAAGGACCCGCTCTGAATCACTCCGTGTCACTGTGCAACACACTCTCACTCCCTAAGCGTCCAGGAGCGACATTTGGTCAGTGTCCGTGGCGTCCAGTTGTGACGCTCCTAGGCTCCTTCAGCGTCATAAAGGGACGCAAATAGCTTTCAACTGATTGCAATGTATTCCCATCTGCGGCGGGATTTGACGCTCATGGAAGCACGGCATTCGTTTGTGTCGGCTGCCCTTAAAGGCAATGTCAGCGTCCATTCCCATTGGATAACGGAGAATTGTACACCCGGATGTAAGTATTCCCCTTACTGTCGATTGATTTTACAGTGATATCTGCACTACTCATCGACTAAAAAACACCAGATTATCCTTGTTAATTACACAACATTGATTGGTTTAAATTGTGTGCAATGCTTTTGTATTTTTCCCCTTCGATTCGGAGAAACAAATATTTTTTCTGAGTAAAGGATGGCAGAAGACACTACACTACCCAGAATCCCCAGCTATCGTTTGGACTACACCATGTGCTCTGTTTGACAAACCCGTGATAGTCCTCAAGCTCTGTGATTGGAGAGTGTGCTCCGAGGGTTAAACCGATTCTCGAACAGCACTTGCAATGGGATGGAACCACGGCAGACTGTCCAAAACTGGATTTGAACGGGTCCACCGCGAAAATTGCTTGTGCCCATAATGGGCAGTATTAATATATATACACACATGCCAGCTAAGGTCAGAACAGCTTTATTTAACAGCTGGTCTTATGTTTGTGACCCCTGTTGTTAATTGATAACATTACATTACATTACATTAATTGATGAGCCTGAAACATGCACTTGTCAAGGTTCAGAGGCACATTTTGCAAATATGGCAGTAGCCATCGATCAGCTTAAGATAAGATATACTTTATTGATCCCAAGTTGGAACATTTGCGTTACATCAGCATGTGTAACAGTTAAATATGCAGTGGTGTTTATTTGAAAATCATTTAGTATAATCACACAAATTCTGTGTTTTATATTCAACAATTCTGTGTTCTTTATTTATTGATTATTCAATAACTGACAAGGCCGGAGATGAAATATCTACATACATCTTATAAGAGTATAATACATTATGTATAATATCAGTTAAAATAAGTCCTTCAACATAGTTAACATTGCTGGAGGTATGCACAAATATTGATAGATGTCTTGTAATGCACTATTGAGGAGCCTGCGACCCAAGTCTTTCATTCAATGCAGAACTACACCATAGTTGTGTCGGCCTATACTGTATGATATGCAGTGTTGGGACTAACGCCTTACAAGTAACGCGTTACTGTAACGCCGTTATTTTTGGCAGTAACTAGTACTCTAACGCATTACTTCTTAAATTCAGTAACTCAGTTACCGTTACTACATGGTGCGTTACTCCGTTACTGCGTTAGTTTTTTTATATAGTCAACAGCCAGGCGAACAGAGATGAGAACTGTACTTAAGTACAGTACTTGAGTAAATGTACTTAAATACTTCCTGTGTCACATGCGGAGACGGGCTGTGGGCGTGTTTGTGTTGTTTACTAACAAGACTGTCATGGCGGCGGCGGAGCTCAAGTCTAGTTTCTCCACCTGGAGATATTCTCACTATTTCACTTTTGTCGAGCACAAAGAAAAGAACGTTTTAGTTAAATGTAAGTTGTGTCCTGGCGGGTCAAAGAGCCTATCTACTGCCCGAACCAGTCATTCAAATTTCTTAAACATCTGCAAAAACAACATGCTGGGACGAAGCTAGTAGCTAAGACCACAGAGACTCAGCCGACGCCACTCCACCTGCACCTGCACCTGAGCAACAGCGGCTGGATTTTAACCAAGGGACTGCTCGCCAGGGAAAAGTCGATAAAGCCATTGCACGGTATGTTGTAGAACACATGCAGGCTATTGCTACAGTGGAGTCACCCGCTTTCAGGGAGCTAGTTAGCATGCTAGCATGTCCGGGCGGCACACGGCATATGAAACGGAAAACTTTTTCCAACTACCTGGAGAAAGAATATACAACAATGTAAAGCCAGCTAATATCGATGCTATCCAGATTGCATATAATGCATGTCAAGTTGATCAACAGATTGTATTATTCTCCAATGCAATAACAGTACTGAAATGAAGGCTATAAGGGCATTAATATAATGGGAGCCCTTTTTTTAAGTAACTAAAACGTTACTTTTCACAGTAACGCATTACTTTTTGGTGTAAGTAATCAGTAAAGTAACTGAGTTACTTTTGAAATGAAGTAACTAGTAATGGTAACTAGTTACTGGTTTTCAGTAACTAGCACAACACTGATGATATGTCAATAAACCTTAGAAAATCTTGAAATCTTGAAAGGGATGTGCAAAATAGTCATTATATACAGTCTTTAATTAACTATTAGTAGAGAATAACGAGTAATGAATATACTTTATAGGAATCCTATTAATATCTAATAATAAAAATAATGAAATTCAATAACATGCTTTAACCACTAGGTGTCCCTTTATATCAGCTGTGCACCTTTATGGTGTAAATACAGCCTATCTACCAATTGGATCAAATATAAAAGTGAGCCGAATTAGTGTTGATACTGCAAGGAGACGTATTGTGTGAAAAGAAATGTAAGATGTTGTTTAATGGCTGATATATTTATGATCCACGTCACGTTTTCAGTTCGTCATGTTTGTCTAGAAGTCTTCTAATCAGGGCTCTATAAATACAGAACTACGGCAGATATGTAATATTTAATGCAGCCAAACCGTGTATTACAATGCCGTTATGTGATGACTTTCAAAGAGAAAAGCAAGCACACTCGGAATAAAGTATTATTATTTTTTTTTTTTATGTTTTCGGTCTGTTTCCGGTATTTGTTAATGACGATGTGCTGTGAGATGGGAGACTGGAATTGCACAGGAGGAAATAACGTAGGCTATCTTTAGATGCAGATTTTGTTAAACTAATATGTTTGCGCTGTGGACCAACACTATACATTGACGGGGAAGGGGGTAGCAATAAAGATAACACCATTAAACAGTTACACAACATAACAGAAATAATATCGATAGCAGCGTCCCTAGCAACCACCTTGGTAACAATGAAAACGTCGCGATTTCCTGAAGTAATCTTCCTAATAACTAGCCAACTAAAGATCATGTACATCCACTGCACATATAATCTGAAATAACAACTCATATTTCTCGCATCAAATGACATCAAAACGCATTTTAATGGCCAAACTAACTTTAAAATAGGCATTTTCCACCGAGAATAAAACGAAGTTCGGCCATGTTTTCTTTTTCTGCAGGGAGAAATTTGAAGATCACGTGACATAGACGCCAGCCATTGGAATGAATGGTGAAAAAAACGGGGTTTGTCAAACAGAGCACATGGTGTAGTCCAAACGATAGCTGGGGATTCTGGGTAGTGTAGTGTCTTCTGCCATCTTTACTCAGAAAAAACATTTGTTTCTACGAATAGAAGGGGAAAAATACAAAAGCATTGCACACAATTTAAACCAATCAATGTTGTGTAAAATCAATCGACAGTAAGAGGAATACTTACTTCCGGGTGTACAATTCTCCGTTATCCAATGGGAATGGACGCTCACATTGCCTTTAAGGGCAGCCGACACAAACGAATGCCGTGCTTCCATGAGCGTCAAATCCCGACGCAGATGGGAATACATTGCAATCAGTTGAAAGTAGGGGTGTAACGGTTCACAAACATTTCGGTTCGGTACGTACCTCGGTTTTTTGGTCACGGTTTGGTTTGGTACGTTTTCGGTACAGCAGAATTTTTTTTCACAAAACAAAACATATATATATATTTTTTTTTATTATTATTAAACTGTGAATAATGTATTCACTCAAATAAATACAAAATATAATAAAATGAACATTAAGGTGCAGCATTTCGATGAACTGAAATAATCTGTATTTGAACTTTACTGTACTAGTACTCACAAAACATAAACTATTAGTTTTGGGTTTTTAATTATTATTAAACTGTGAATAATATTCACTCAAATAAATACAAAATATAATAAAATGAACATTAAGGTGCAGCATTTCGATAAACTGAAATAATCTGTATTTGAACTTTACTGTACTAGTACTCACAAAACATAAACTATTAGTTTTGGGTTTTTAATTATTATTAAACTGTGAATATTCACTCAAATAAATACAAAATATAATAAAATGAACATTAAGGTGCAGCATTTCGATGAACTGAAATAATCTGTATTTGAACTTTACTGTACTAGTACTCACAAAACATAAACTATTAGTTTTGGGTTTTTAATTATTATTAAACTGTGAATATTCACTCAAATAAATACAAAATATAATCAAATGAACATTAAGGTGCAGCATTTCGATGAACTGAAATAATCTGTATCTAAACTGTACTGTACTAGTACCTAAGCAGCCAGCTTGACATGAGGACTTGCTTGTCATTGTATGTTCATGTTGTTTAAAGAAAAATGAACTTTTCCACATTGCTTGCCGAAAGGGCAGATCTGCTGGCACTAGCAATGTCTCCTGCTGTGGAGAAAACCCTCTCGCTAGGGACAGAGGTAGCAGATACAGCCAGGTAGCGCTTTGCTAACATGGCAACATAAGGATATTTGGCGTTTATAATAGTTTTGGCTCGGTCTGAACTCTCTGCGAGTGGTGGAGGCTACATGCTAGCGGGAGTTGGGTTTGCACTTCAGTCTTTTTTCTTTTGGTACCGGTTATATTCACGTTCGGGTGATGCCTTTTCAAGAGTGTGCAAGTTTTATGTATTGCCAGCCGCGTAACCAATGTTAGTTGAACAATGCCGACAAACAGCTTTGGTTTGGTCCACCTGTCTTTGTCCGTCATCATTGTACGTAACTGCGAAACCAAAATGTTCCCAAACCGGAGACTTCAATGATGCTGGAGGATTTTCGAGCTCAACTTTATCTGCGTTCGCCATTAATTTTTGATAGTTCCTCAAATTACTGACTAAATTTGAACGCATCCCTCTGACCAGCTCTCATAGCATGCCCTCTCATCCAATGAAATGACTTGCTCGCTCTATGACGCGATGAGCCCAATGGGAGCAAATTACTCTGAATGCTGCGACGCAGCACCTGAGATTACTTCCAAGAAGTTGTTCACGTTCTCAATTTTTTACGTTTAACGTTATATTCGTTCGGTACACTTCGGTACACACGTGTACCGAACCGAAGGGCCCGTACCGAATAATTTCGGTACGGGTACGTGTACCGTTACACCCCTAGTTGAAAGCTATTTGCGTCCCTTTATGACGCTGAAGGAGCCTAGGAGCGTCACAATTGGACGCCACGGACACTGACCAAACGTCGCTCCTGGACGCTTAGGGAGTGAGAGTGTGTTGCGCTGCGGCACAGGGATTTATGTTTTTCAAAAATAATCGCGTTACAATCATGTCAGGTTTTTGGTGGATTTAATTAAGTCTTGGATTGCAAAGTATGAATGTCCTCTAGCAATTTGCAGACGATATATACGTGTGTAAAGTTTGTGAAGGCAGGAGGAAAAAAGCTTCCGCGATCACCGTCTCCTCTCCGTTCCTCCAAGCCCCGCCCCCTCCCTGAAAATAATGAGTGACAGGCTGATAGTGACCCGATAGAAACTTTATTATTCACTTAATCACTGAGATATAATGAAGCTAACTTAGTCTCATGCATTCATGGGATTTATGTAACAGTGATACAGAGAATGTAAGTGTGCACCCACATGCACTATTTTTGTTTTTATAATGCTGTTGTAAATACTCCTGTTGTCTGCTCTGTTCAGACTCAAGTCCTGTGTGTGATGCCTCATTCAGGACATTCAGTGTCCTTTTTTTAACAGAAGACCGTTGCTAGAAGCTGCAGCTAGACTGCAGAAGCATTAGTTTTTTGTTTTTGAGGATGGAACAACTTCACACACAGATATAGGGAGGCTAGACCTATACAATTCATTTATTTTGGTTTATAAATTAATGTCAAGACATTTATGTTATTGATTTCTGAAGCACTTTCTAAATAATAAAAAGAGAGTTCATATGTATTTAATGCATGTATGCAGTAATATAGAAAATTGAGGATGCAACGCATTGGTATGAATCATGATGCATCGGGATATCGAATTGAATCGAATCGTTGACAGGATAATCGAATCTAATCGTGAGACCAGTGAAGATGCACAGCCCTAGTCACAGAGGCCTACATTGTTTACTGCTACGTTCACAGCGGCTTAGTTTGACAACCAGGAAGAGGAGCTTTCATTTTGCTTTTGCTCTTAAGTCTCTGGCTCAGGTCAGGGCAAAAAGAAAAACCTTTTCAGCCTTGCGTACACTGCTCGCTTGCAACTAAGTCAAGTGTGCAAAACCAGCAGACATTTGTGTATCCATTTCATGACTAAAGCTCTGAAAATGGATAAAGGGTTTTTCTTTTGAGAAGGAAACTAACTGCTTTCAACACGTCAACCAAATGTCCTATTTTATTCATCACTAAGCGAGTCATCTCAAGTACAGCCAAAAAGAAAAAGCTATCAGTTGTTTGAGGGTGAGGAAAACCCTTGAGGGGAAATTGCTACACCAGCCTCACCACAACATACAGTGTATCATCAGCAGACCATAATCCAGCACTGCAGACAGCTTCAGAGTGTACTCCATAAGCACCATCCACACTCCCTGAGCTGTCAGTCTGTGGCTGCACTCCAGCTCTGTGGGGCGTTTCAGAGAGGCGTGCTTGTGGGTGTCAGCGGTGCTTTCACTGCCCTTTAAAAAAGAGACTCAGAAATCATGTCCGTCGGGAATGTAAAATGCCATGGTAATGCCACATTAGTGATTAATACTGTCCATCAACTAAAACATAATGTGATGCATTAGGTTTAAAATGTTGAGAAATGAATTTGTAATCGATAAAATGCAGTTGTAGCGGCCAGGGGAGAAGGAGGAGGGGGACGGATTAGAGAGCGTACCACCCTCCCCGATGGGCGACTCTACTGTAGTGCTGCTCTGCTGGCGAGGAGAAACAAGATATGCAATAATTTGGGTTCATGCCTCTGAGTTCACCCCTTGACAAGGACCACTATTGCGGTAAGCATGTTGTAACTTCCGGTTGTTGTTGTCATCTCCGGGTATCCCGTGTGCCTGTTCTGTTGCTGATAGATTATTAACTTAACTTAATCGATCGTTTTAAAACTCTTGATCACGGCAACTGCCTGACGTTGTAATCACACGTTACTACAGCTTAAGCACTCACAACTCTCCTTCTCTTAGCGACTGTATCTCCACAGTTGCCTACACTCTTTTCGGGTTTGCTAACGGTAGCTACTTTAGCCATGGCTCTTTCCCCACCCTCGGGTGTTATTTCATGCTCTTCCTGTCTCATATTTGGTTACTTCCCGGCCTCCTTTACTGGTAAGGATAGATGTGTTAAATGTAGTACAGTTGTTAGGTTGGAGGCGGGAATCATAGCCATAGAAGCCCGGCTCCGCATCTTAGAAAGTAACTCAGCTACAGTAAAGCCCATGTTAGCCAGTGCGGACCGGCTAAAGGTAGCTCCTCTTAGCCGTCCCCCGGCAACTCCCGAGCAGCAGGGAGACTGGGTGACTGTTCAGAAGGGGCATAACACGAAACTCGCAGGTCCCCACCAACCCGTTCACGTATCTAACAGATATTCCCCACTCAGCGAGACACCCGCTGAGAAGCCAACTCTGGTTATTGGTAGCTCTTATGAGACACGTGAATTTAGAGACCGAAGCCTCCACAGTCACATGCATTCCGGGGGCCAGAGCGGGCGACGTTGAGGCGCATCTTAAACTGCTGGCTAAAAATAAACGTAAATACAGTAGGATTGTTATTCACGTCGGTGGTAATGATGTTTGTTTACGCCAATCAGAATGCACCAAACTTAATGTGGAGTCGGTGTGTAGTTATGCTAAAACAATGTCGGACACCGTAATCTTCTCTGGTCCCCTCCCCAATCTGATCAATGATGATATGTATAGCCGCTAGGGGTGTAACGGTACACGTACCCGTACCGAAATTATTCGGTACGGGCCCTTCGGTTCGGTACACGTGTGTACCGAAGTGTACCGAACGAATATAACGTTAAACGTAAAAAATTGAGAACGTGAACAACTTCTTGGAAGTAATCTGAGGTGCTGCGTCGCAGCATTCAGAGTCATTTGCTCACATTGGGCTCATCGCGTCATAGAGCGAGCAAGTCATTTCATTGGATGAGAGGGCATGCTATGAGAGCTGGTCAGAGGGATGCGTTCAAATTTAGTCAGTAATTTGAGGAACTATCAAAAATTAATGGCGAACGCAGATAATGTTGAGCTCGAAAATCCTCCAGCATCATTGAAGTCTCCGGTTTGGGAACATTTTGGTTTCGCAGTTACGTACAAGGATGACGGACAAAGACAGGTGGACCAAACCAAAGCTGTTTGTCGGCATTGTTCAACTAAAATTGGTTACGCGGCTGGCAATACATCAAACTTGCACACTCTTGAAAAGGCATCACCCGAACGTGAATATAACCGGTACCAAAAGAAAAAAGACTGAAGTGCAAACCCAACTTCCGCTAGCATTTAGCCTCCACCACTCGCAAAAAGTTCAGACCGAGCCAAAGCTATTACAAACGCCAAATATCCTTATGTTGCCATGTTAGCAAAGCGCTACCTGGCTGTATCTGCTACCTCTGTCCCTAGCGAGAGGGTTTTCTCCACAGCAGGAGACATTGCTAGTGCCAGCAGATCTGCCCTTTCGGCAAGCAATGTGGACAAGTACATCTTTCTTTAAACAACATGAAAATACAATGACAAGCAATTCATAATGTCAAGCTGGCTGCTTAGGTACTAGTACAGTAAAGTTCAAATACAGATTATTTCAGTTCATCGAAAAGCTGCACCTTAATGTTTATTTTATTATATTTTGTATTTATTTGAGTGAATATTCACAGTTTAATAATAATAAAAAACCCAAAACTAATAGTTTATGTTTTGTGAGTACTTGTACAGTAAAGTTCAAATACAGATTATTTCAGTTCATCGAAATGCTGCACCTTAATGTTTATTGTATTATATTTTGTATTTATTTGAGTGAATATTCACAGTTTAATAATAATTAAAAACCCAAAACTAATAGTTTATGTTTTGTGAGTACTTGTACAGTAAAGTTCAAATACAGATTATTTCAGTTCATCGAAATGCTGCACCTTAATGTTTATTTTATTATATTTTGCATTTATTTGAGTGAATATATTATTCACAGTTTAATAATAATAAAAAAATATATATGTTTTATTTTGTGAAAAAAAATTCTGCTGTACCGAAAACGTACCGAACCGAACCGTGACCAAAAAACCGAGGTACGTACCGAACCGAAATGTTTGTGAACCGTTACACCCCTAATAGCCGCATGTCATCATTTCAGCGCTGGTTGTCTTGGTGGTGCCCAGCAAACAATGTGGGCTTCGTAAATAATTGGACAGCCTTCTGGGGAAAACCTGGTCTGGATTAAGAGAGACGGCATTCATCCTACTTTGGAAGGTGCAGATCTCATTTCGGCAAACATTTCAGTGCTTTGTGGACTTAATCCATGACAAACTGGAGTTGAGACCAGGAGGCGGAGTCGCAGTCTTACACGCTTCTCTGCGCTCTCTCCTAGGCAGTCATCCATAGGAATCCCGAACCCAATAAAATACCCAATATTAGCGGTGTGTGTGTCTGCCCAAGGACAATTTAAGGTAAAACCTAATAGAGGTGTCATACATAATAACCTAATAAAAGTAAATGTAACAACTACTACAGTGCAACAAAACAGGAAGATTAAATGTGGTCTCTTAAACATAAGATCTCTAGCATCTAAAGCAATATTGGTAAATGATTTAATATCAGATTATAATATTGATATATGCTGTCTCACTGAAACTTGGTTGAGACATGAAGAATATGTCAGCATAAATGAGGCCACTCCACCCAGCCATATCAACACTCATATTGCTCGAGGCACGGGCCGAGGAGGTGGAGTTGCAGCAATCTTTGACTCAAGTTTACTTATCAATACTAAACCAAAATTAAATTATACCTCCTTTGAAAGCCTCGTTTTTAGTCTTACGCATCCGACCTGGAAAACTTTGCAGCCAATCTTATTTGTTACAGTATATCGTGCACCAGGTCCTTATTCAGAATTCTTATCAGAATTCTCTGAGTTTTTATCAACTTTGGTTCTTAAAACAGATAAAGTAATTATCGTAGGTGACTTTAATATTCATGTTGACGATGATAAAAATAGCCTTACTGTTGCATTTAACTCTATATTAGATTCTGTTGGTTTCTGTCAGAGTGTAAATAAACCAACCCACTGCTATAATCACACTCTCGACCTTGTTCTGACTTATGGTATTGAAATTGAGCAACTATTAGTCGAACCGCATAATCCTGCTTTATCCGACCATTTCTTAGTAACTTTTGAAGTACTATTACGAGACTACAAAGCATTAGTCAAAAGCTCCTGCAGCAGAAACCTATCTGTTAGTGCTATAGCCAAATTTAAGGAACAGATTCCACCAATACTTAACTCGATAGCATGTCTGCATGTAGGGGAGGAAACTTATACAAAATGTACACCACCCCAAATTGATCATGTTGTTGATAGTGCTACAGATGCGCTGCGAATAAAATTAGACTCTGTTGCTCCTTTGAAAAAGAAGAAAATAAAACAACATAGATTAGCTCCATGGCATAATGCCGAAACCCGCAAAATAAAGCAAAAGTCGAGACAACTTGAAAGGATATGGCGTTCCACTAAACTTGAAGAATCTCGTTTAATTTGGCATATTACTCTCAATGAATATAAGAAAGCACTGCGTAAAGCGAGAGCAGCCTACTACTCTTCATTAATAGATGAGAATAAGAATAATGCAAGATTTCTTTTCAGCACTGTAGCCAGGCTGACAGAGAGCCACAGCTCGATTGAGCCTTCTATTCCCATAGCACTCAGTAGTAATGATTTTATGTGCTTTTTTAACGATAAAATTGTTACTCTTAGAAACAAAATTAATGACCTCTTGCCTTTGACCAGTATAGTATTATCAACAGCTCCCGGAAACGTAAGTTCTAATATTACACTAGATAGTAAACTAGAATGCTTTTCAGCCATAAATCTTGAACAATTACATTCAATGATTCTCTCTTCTAAACCATCAACGTGCATGTTAGACCCAATTCCAACTAAGCTGTTGAAGGAAGTTTTTCCATTAATTAGCACTTCTTTATTAAATATTATGAATATGTCTTTATTATCAGGCCACAATCATTCAAAGTAGCAGTGATAAAACCGCTTATTAAAAAGCACAACCTCGATCCAGAGGTTTTAGCCAACTATAGACCTATTTCTAATCTTCCGTTCCTCTCAAAAATTCTTGAGAAAGCGGTCGCAAAACAGTTGTGTGATTACTTAAAAAACAATGATTTATTTGAAGATTTTCAGTCTGGCTTTAGAACACATCATAGCACAGAGACAGCTCTGGTTAAAGTCACAAATGACATTCTAATAGCCTCAGACAAGGGACTTGTCTCTATTCTTGTTTTGCTCGATCTCAGTGCTGCATTTGATACTATCGACCATGATATCCTATTACAAAGACGAGAGCACGTAGTTGGCATACAGGGAACTGCTTTAGGCTGGTTTAGGTCCTATCTATCTGAATGCTCTCAGTTTGTACGTGTTAACGATAAATCTTCCACGCAAACCAAAGTTAGCCATGGAGTGCCACAGGGCTCAGTGCTCGGACCTATTTTGTTCACATTATATATGCCTCCGTTAGGCAATATTATAAGGAATCATTCTGTAAACTTTCATTGTTATGCGGATGATACTCAACTATATTTATCAATCAAGCCTGATGAAATTAATCATCTAAATAAAATTCAAGACTGCCTTAAGGACTTAAATACGTGGATGACCTTAAACTTTTTGATGTTAAACACGACCAAAACTGAAGTTATTGTACTTTGGCCCGAAGAATCTACGAAACAAATTATCTAAAGATATACTAACTATGGATGGCATTAATTTGGCCTACAGTGAGACTGTAAGGAATCTTGGTGTTATATTTGATCAGGATTTATCCTTTAACGCCCACATAAAATCAATTTCAAGGACCGCCTACTTCCATCTACGTAACATTGCAAAAATCAGGCATATCTTGCCTCAAAACGATGCAGAGAAACTAGTCCATGCATTTGTTACTTCTAGGCTGGATTATTGTAACTCTTTATTATCAGGGTGTACCAAGAAGTCAGTCAAGTCGCTTCAGCTGATTCGAAATGCTGCAGCTCGTGTACTAACCAGAGTTAGGAAAAGGGACCACATTACTCCTGTTCTAGCTGCCTTACACTGGCTCCCTATAGAACACAGGATAGAATTTAAAATTCTTCTTCTCGTCTACAAAGCCCTTAATGGGCAGGCGCCATCTTACCTTAAAGAACTCATTATACCCTACTGTCCTACTAGGGCATTGCGTTCCAAGAATGCAGGGTTGTTGGTTGTTCCTAGAGTCTCTAAAAGTACAATGGGAGCCAGAGCCTTTTCTTATCAAGCTCCACATTTGTGGAATCAGCTTCCAGTTTGTGTTCGGGCGGCAGACACCCTATCCGTTTTTAAGAGTGCGCTTAAGACCTTCCTTTTTGATAAAGCTTATAGTTAGGGCTGATTAGATTCAGCCCCTAGTTTTGCTGATATAGGCTTAGTTTGTCGGGGGACATCTTACTTCTGCCTTCTCTCTGTCTATACCTGTGTACTCTCATGTTCCGATTAACCCAGCTTCCCCAAATTCTTTCTTTTTGGTGTCTATATACGCCGGGATCAGGAGTCATGGATGATCCTGCGGTCCTGTGTCCTGGATCGCGAGCCCTGGATCGCGAGTCGTGGCTGTGGTCCTGGATCATCGGTCCTGGATGGATATCCTCGTGGATTCATCTTCCTATTATACACACATGCATTTCCAAACATTTGGACTACCTATGTTGCAAATGTATTATCTTTTCAATTTACACACGGCATCTATTGCACGTCTGTCCGTCCTGGGAGAGGGATCCCTCCTCTGTTGCTCTCCCTGAGGTTTCTCCCATTTTTCCCTTTAAACTGTGGGTTTTCTTCGAAAGTTTTTCCTTGTACGATGTGAGGGTCTAAGGACAGAGGGTGTCGTATTGTCATACTGATATTCTGTACACACTGTGAAGTCCACTGAGACAAATGTAACATTTGTGATATTGGGCTATATAAATAAACATTGATTGATTGATTGATTGATTGGTTGATTGATTGATTGATTGATTGATTGATTGATTGATTGATTGATTGATTGATTGATTGATTGATTGATTGATTGATTGATTGATTGATGGAGTGCTAAGGCCACAAGTTGTGTGTAATGGATAATTACTGCTGCTGTACACAGCCAGCACCGTTCCATTGCTGTTCCAACAAGGCTCTGGTCAGACCAATAGACGAGTGGCTGATTAGTGTCTGTGTGATACAGAGCTCAGGGTCCAGCTGCTATCAGGTTTCACATTAGGGCTGAGAGTGTGACAGGGGGCTACCTGGCCTGCACTGCTCCAGGGGGGATTTATATGTATATGTATGTATCTGAAACATGCAGTGAGTGTAGGTCAGACACACTGAGCTGATTCTCTCTGGCAGACACTGATGCAGCTTGTCAGTGTGATCAATCAGCATTTAATCGCGGCTGTAATCACCCATGACAACAACAAACACAGGCAAGGGGAAGTCCAACACATGATCTCCTCAATATTACACCATTTCAACTTTGTGAGGCTCAGATTAAAGACAAATTCACAATGTTCACCACACTTAATTATAAATCATATTCTGACGTGTTATCTCATGATCAATAAAATAAATAGATGGTGATAGATGACGACCTTAATGAGAGTAATACAAGACATTTTGCTCATATTAAGTTATTAAGCGAGGGTCTTTAATTAAGGTGAGATGGCCCACATGATCCAATATTAAACACTGGTAAAACATCTTTTAAATAATCATTTGAAATATTGATCTGCCAATAATAAAATATTGTTATAACCAAAACATCACTTTAACACAAAGTATTGCAAACAAGCACAGAAAGTTGATCTGTAATCTCTTTCACATATTTGATATTTGGGTTTCTATTTTTAAATCAACAATTCTAGTCTATTCTTTTTTTAGGTACATTTCCTGTGGCTTTTGGCGACATTTACAATTTGAAAGTTTGGCTTCATCAGTTAAATTGATTCTCAAACTCAGTTAATAAAGCATTTCCAGTTTTGAATACATTTCAAATGATGTTTTTTAACTTCTTACCACTAATGGAAAATGACACCACATGCATACCAATTGAAGAGCCCAATGTGCTGCGGTCATCCTAAGCAGACTTTATGTGTTGTGCAGTCGCCCCCTGTATTTCAACTAGGGGTCGACCGATTATCGGCCAGGCCGATTATCGGGGCCGATATTCATCATTTGACCGATTATCGGTATCGGCCTTTTTTTTATAAAATTGCCGATAACACTTTGGCTCTGATGCGGCCGTTTCTCTGTCTGCAGTCACCACTCTCTGTACACGAGCAATGTCCCGCCCACAGCGCTATCTGATAGGCTATTACTGAAGTGTCAATCAACACTGAAGATTTTCCGGGCGGGAGCCAGCCATAGAGGCGGGACCTTCTCAGATTACAGGCAGGTGCGAAGAACGCAGACACAGACAGTGGCAAGCAGCAGCGCTGAGCGGCAGAGCCATACATGTGTTTCGAAGGTAAATCAGTTGAAAGCCGAAGTTCAATAAACATCCCAATCCCCTATGCTGAAGTTGCAAAAACAGCACGATCTATTGATCTAATTCTATCAGCTTCCCAGTTACACAGGGACGGGGGAAGTCAGTCAGCGTGCAGCGTCTTGCAGCGGAACTGTGGTGCGGAGGGGGGGCTGCGAGTGAAGCCTCGCAGTTTTTCAGGTTGATATGTGAAGCTCATTAGCTAGCCAACATGTATTTAGCAAATGTTTAGCAAAATATTAGAAGTGAGGCTACTAGTCTAACGTTAGGTCTACTGCAATAGCCTCACTTTTAATAGTTTGCAAAACATTAGCTAGCATAGTGTTTTGCAGTTGCTAGCAGTTTATTGGGATTTTATGCTAGACAGACAGGCATTGGTTTGATATAATAAATTAAGCATTATTGTTAGTTAAGCATGTCAGCCTGCTGCCCCACTTCTTGTCTCTCTAACTCATTGCAGATGGCTGCACTAAAGAAAAGGGCACAGAGAGGAAACCAGTTGTAAGATGTTTTAAAAGTTCATTAAACATAATATAGGCTATGCTTAAATGCATTTCAAAGAAGTTGTGTTGGAGTTTGTGTTATTCTACATTTTGACACCAAGATTTTCTGATTTTACTGCAAATGTATATCGGTTCCATCGGTATCGGTATCGGCCTTGAAAAAGCCATATCGGTCGATCCCTAATTTCAACCGTTAGTAAGTCACTTACTTATATAATAATGTACGAGAGCAGAATGTCACAAAGTGCTTCACAAAAGGCAACTGAAAAAAAAACAGACTTTGAAGAGAAAAACATCAAATGAAAGCATGAGTAAATAAAACTGCACAAAAGCAGGTGTTAACAGATGGCCTCTCTGGATGAAAACTGTACAAACTGTGATCGATCTTCACTCTGATCCCTCAGCATCCTTGAAGAAATGCTGTATTGAAAGAATCTCTCAACAGAGGCTTTTATGTTGTTCACCTGAATGTTGCTGCATGTGGCTGTGCTCTCTTTTAGCTGCTTAGAAAAGTGTTTATTTAGAAAGAAGTGCTCACATGTGAACATAAAAGAACAACCTAAGCAGTCTGCTAGTTTCAAAAACACTGAAACTATTTGAGGCCTCATACAATGTGTGAACATAGGTGGGAATGTGCACACTGATGATGGTGTTTCCCTTTTGTGCCGCGCTCTGCTCCAGTTCCATCCGTCACATCACACTGACTCCCGTGTCCCACAATCCTCCCTACGGTCATTCATCACAATGTCACTCAAACGCTGACTCGGGTCCCTGGAGTTCCATGGTAATATCGTCCCTTTCCTTGTGTGTGTGTGTGTGTGTGTGTGTGTGTGTGTGTGTGTGTGTGTGTGTGTGTGTGTGTGTGTGTGTGTGTGTGTGTGTGTGTGTGTGTGTGTGTGTGTGTGTGTGTGTGTGTGTGTGTGTGTGTGTGTGTGTGTGTGTGTGTGTGTGTGTGTGTGTGTGTGTGTGTGTGTGTGTGTGTGTGTGTGTGTGTGTGTGTGGGGGGTGTGTGTGTGTGTGTGTGCGTGCGTGCGTGCGTGCGTGCGTGCGTGCGTGAGTGTGTGTAATCATTCATGTATGCATATATTGTGGTGTGTACGCCTTTGAATGAATGTGTCTCTGTGCATGGATGCAAGTGTTTTTCTATTTTTGGTCGCCCTTTTTTGTTTCCCTTTCCTCTCAGAATGCGCTGGAGATATGAAGGTGTGTCGCTGCAGTGACAGAGAGAGAAGAGATGGAGGGGGGGTCCACAGAGAGGAGGGGGGGGGGCTCAGCAGCAGCAACAGGCAGAGGGCAAAGAAGATGACAGCGCCTTCTAGTAGCCTCTCTGTCAACGTGATTATCTTTGAACCCTGATTAAGGTCAAAGGCGTATCATACAACATGCACAGTGGTTACTAAGGGGAGTCAGATAGAGACTCATTGGGCTGCAGTGCAAGGCATTGACAGGGCCAAGCTAGCTTTGCATTATCTCCCTAAAAATGCAACAGAAGGAAATTATATAAATGTTCTCCTGGCAGACTTGTAGAATTTCTGCGGCTCACTGAAATATGAATTTAAACTCCGATTAAAGCAACGGGCATGAATAGAATATCACTACGGCCAACATGAGATGCACGATTGTTGTTTTCCACTTAGCTTCTCTGCATTGAGTACCTCCCAGGATTAAACAAAGATATCAATCCGACACTTAAGCTGTAATGTCTTACATAACACACAGCTGTGGTGCAATAATGCTGTTGAATGCTCTGTTAATAACAACAGTGTCCACTCGTAAAATTAAAGACCTCATCTGAGCAGAACGGATCCCAGAGGCAGCTCCACAGTGCGTTGAGCTGTGTGTGTGATGTGTGTGTGTGTGTGTGTGTGTGTGTGTGTGTGTGTGTGTGTGTGTGTGTGTGTGTGTGTGTGTGTGTGTGTGTGTGTGTGTGTGTGTGTGTGTGTGTGTGTGTGTGTGTGTGTGTGTGTGTGTGTGTGTGTGTGTGTGTGTGTGTGTGTGTGTGTGTGTGTGTGTGTGTGTGTGTGTGTTGTCCATGCTTCACTGGTCAGTTTTAAAGGCAGACAAACGGAGAGAACTCTCGTTAATGCAGATCTGTGGACAAGCTTCAAGTGGAAAGTCAGGCTGATAGTTAAGCAGCTGCCCATCACAAACACCATGTAATCACTCTGCTCCATAGAATAAAACAATCGAAGGAAAAACTAAAATGCATTGTTCAACTCTACAAGGAAGTTATGTTTTTTATTAATTTTGGACACTTCAACGAGTGAAAATAAATCCAGTTCCAGCTTCTCAAATAAGAGCTGCTTCTGTGTTCATTCATAGTAAAACTGTTTTGTTAAAGACGTTTGAGCCGACAAAAGTTATATTTCAAGACATGACGCTCTGCCAAGGTTGGAATGTTTCTGACATAAAACAAACGGCTCATTAATTAATGTAAAAAACGAATGGACAGAATAACAGTTGCCCTATGTGTCATTGCAGAGTGGTGCAAAAGAGCACAGTAGAAAACATTCAAGTAACTCTTGTAAGCTTCCGATCCTTCCGCGGGATGACTGTCCCTTTCCCCGTTGAAATAACAAATCACTGTGTCACCAGGGGAGGATTATGTTAGCTCTAGCTAATTAACATTAATAATTTGACAACAGTCCAAAATCACTCTTGTGGCTTCCTTCTGCTTAATGTGCTCTCGCTGGCGTCTGTTCTCAGCCAATGAGTGATTGTGAGGTAAAAGATGCTTTCTCTCCCATTACTAATTACGGTTCCTCAATTCGATACTGCCAATACTGAGTAATGATCCGATACAAGCGCTTTAGGTTCAAGAACTATACATCTGCAGAGTCACTTTATTGAGAACCACTAAAACCACTGTAAGAGGTCATCACTCTGTAAAAGTAACGGTCTATAGCCATGATCTAAATCAGGGGTAGCCAACGCGGTGCCCGCGGGCACTAAGTCGCCCGCAGGGGGGAAATTGGTTGCCCGCGTGCATGTTCTAAAAATAGCACAAGTCATCATGGAGCTCCGTCTAAAAAAATGATTGAATACATTTTTATTTAAAAATGACAATATTGAATATAACATTACATTTAAAAGCACACATTTGTATGAACATATGTAAGTGAAATGGAGATTTGGTGCGTGAAATTGAACTCTGACCCCAGATAGGTTCAGAGTTGAACTCCACGCACCAAATCTCCGTTCCACCTTTAGCTGAGACAAGCTAGCGTGAGCAGCTAAGATGGTGCGCTAGCTGCGGCTTTTACCCTAAACATGGCAGAGAAGCGAAAGAAAAAGTACTGTTTTCAAGACGTTTGGGAGGAAGAATTCTTTTTTACTACAGTGAAAGAAAAGTGTGTATGTCTCATTTGCGGTGCGACTGTGGCGATCGCAAAGCGGAACAATGTGGAGAGACACTTGAATACGTGTCACAAAAGCTACAATGCTAACTACCCACCTGGCAGCGCACTACGGGCAGAAAAAGCACGTGAGTTAAAGGCAGCAGTCTTTTTTCACGAGGCCGGTGAAAAAGACACAAAAAGCAACGGAAGCCTCATTTAGAGCTGCTCATTTTTTGGTAAAGAACAGAGCTCCGCCAGCATGTAACTAGCCTCCATTGCCTTTTCAGACACTTTCACACAATCCAACAAACGGTCTTGCTGCCTCTGGTTCAGATCCTGCGCTCTTTTGAAGTAGGCCAAGTTTCTCTGGACATGGAAGGGATGGGTCACGGCTCTCTGTTGAACAGGACTTGCGAGTGGCCCTCTCCTCAGTGCCACCAAGGATTAAAAAGATCTGCGCAACCCGACAGGCACATGTATCTCACTAATGTTTAAGTCGGCAACATATTTATAATAGCACATTTATTATTTATTTTATTATTATTATTTATTTTCAATGCTGAAATGTTACATTTATCATTTGTAGTTCAGGACCACGGATAGTGCAGCTTCCTTGCATTGACAGTTCTCTGTGCTGAGTTTCTGCTGAGTTTCCTTTGCCTCATTTTTAATGCTGTGACCTGTCTGGTTTAAATGAGTGTGTTGCTGCTTTGATGAAGCCTATTTTGATAAAGTTTCAAATATTTCTGAAATATTTCGTTATTAAATATTTCATGAGTAATATAGTTGTCTTTGTCACATTTTATTTGGCATGAGTAACAAATTATGCACATTTACAGATATTTTACATTATATGAGTGATAACACGTGTTATAAGGGCTATTTTGCACAATAGGTGTGCCTTGAGATTTTTACTTGTCCTTGGTGTGCCTTGGGCACAACAAGTTTGGGAACCACTGCTCTAATGGATATAATGAGATATGGTTTCAATAAAATGTCACTCAACCCTACCCCTATTCCTTAATTATTATTATAATAAAAGTGAATGCCATGCAGTGTTTTTGAAATCAATGTATACTTGAACTGCATTAGCAGGACATCAAAATGCAGTATTGGTGTTCAGTGTGATGGATTACACAACTCAAGAGTCTGCCAACCGTCGAAAACTGCAGAATAAAACTCGACACTCAAAAGAAAATGCTGAAGAAATGTAAAATATTTAGAGACATGAGGTGTGAGAGTGAAGTACTCCTTAAAAAAATATTTGAACATCCTGTCTGTCATTGAAGAAATAACAGATGAGTTTTTGTAGGACAGTCAGTTTTCTCAACGAAAAATCCGGGTTGTTCTATTTAAAAATTATCATTCCTCTTTTGAGTCATTCAAAGACAGTATGTGGGCACTTCATCTACTCACTGATGGACTAAATCAAAAATGTGTAAAGTGAGTGCAAGTATGCAACAAGTGGGTGTTCAGAAAACTGTTTCAGTGACATAACCAACAGCTAGAAATTGTTCGATTTGATCTGCCAAAAAGAGTATTTTCTGAAAATGTTAGCCTGAAATCATTACATTTCACCACCAGAACACTGGCTGGCTCGTTGGATTTTGTAGTAAAAGCACATTATTGAAACAGAACAAAGGGAACAACAGGCTGCTACACCCAAGCCAAACTAGAGGAATAAATGAACACCAGAAACCTTCCAAATAACGCTACAGTTTGGCTGCATTTTGCTGCTGCAATACCAGAACTCCTTATATGCTCTGATTGTTGTAAAAAGAAATACAAGTCGTTTGCTAGAGAGGAACAAAAGGCATTTGGGGGAATTTACTTTTTACTACGGCCCCAGACAATTCAATGTATTTCCTTCAGTGGCCAAAATACCTGTTGTAGAACTGTACATATCAGTAAGCACAGAGCTATTATGTGAAGACTGAGGACAACGACACAGTAGAGAATATATTTGCAGAACAAATCGGGAGTCAACCTTTGCAGCAAAACCTCAGCAGGAGTAAACCCAGCATAGCAGCGTGGGAGGGAAAGAGCAGCTATCAGTAAACATCAAGCCGTTTTGCTAGCAGCAAAGCAAATCATCCATTTCTGTAAACTTGCAGGACTATCAACACCTCAGAAGCTGAGCCCTCTGAGGACTAGGATGCTGCAGGAAGGCGCTGACCCCAACAGAGCTGACATTTAAAAGAAGACAAGAGTGGACTCACGGTTTTGAAGTCGCTGTGGCTGCACTCCTGGCCTTGGTAACGGCAGTAGAGCATCATGTCTTTGAGGTCGTGGCCGACCCTCTCGATGAACTCCTTCATGCTGAACACCTTGGGCTTGTACTCGGTGAAGTTAGATCTCTCCTGGAGGAAAGCCAGCACGTCGGGCTCGGCAAGGTGAGGCTGGGGGATATTCAGGTGCACATCCAGCAGGGACAGCAGGTCCCCAGCGTGGTACAGATCGTTGCGGGTGAGGTGGCTGAAGCGGTAAGAGTTGAGGTTACAGACGGTCACAGCGGGGAACACCAGGGTGCTGGAAACCACGGCGTCTACGCTGGTCACATGAGGGTAGGAGAAGAAATAGGCCAGCCGCTCGGCACTCTCCAGAGCTAATAATCCCAGGCAGCCCAGCAGAGCCGCAGCCCAGAGCAAGCGGCGCACACTTGGCTGACCATAAGGGAAGATGAAACGCAGGCCGTGCAGCGTGCTGCTGTGAGCGAAGGCCTGCCAGGAGGTGGGGTGCAGGCTGGAGCTCTCTTGGCTCCCCTGACTGCCACAGCTCTCCTTTAGATCCATCATCAGCCCTCCAGCCCCTCGGCCAGGGTTCCCCAGGTGCACTAACACCTGCAGAGACAGAGGGAAGGTCAATAAGACACTGAAATGCACAGTCCATAATCATATTGAGCAAGAGAAGAGCCAGAGAGAGAAACAGAAGAAATGTTGAAAATAGAGGCATCAATAGTGAAATAGAGAGGAAAAAAGTACGAGACAAAAACAGAGCCCTGCAGCAACAGTGACTGAATAAAACACACAACAACTGAACATTTAAAGCAAAGCAACAACTGAACAGAAAGTATACACAAGGAGGCACAGACCTCAAGAACCCAAATAACTACTAAAGAGCGTGAGAGAAAGAAGAAAGAGGCTCCCTTCAGGGCATCCCTTTCCACTCTCCATCACTCCCCTGAGCTGAGAGTTACTGTGGCTGCCAGCCCGCCTGTGGCTCCTATAACACCTCCAACACCCCACACACACACACACACACAAATACGACCCAAATCCCAAATTGCCCCCCACCCTCGCCTCCATCATCTGTCGCCCATTGTGACTGCTCGATTTCAGTGACAAAAATCCCAGAGGTAAGTCCTCTGTGGCACCCGGAGCGAGAGGTGAGAGTCACTTAAGCCGCAAGCCAATCAAAGCTGCGTCTGTGTGTTTAACGTCCCGACTCATCTCCATTCAAAAACACACACTCTTTCATGCATGAGTGTGCACCCAAATTGACACACACACATACGTCCAGGCTTTTCAGGATCTCCCATGCACCCCAACTAAATGACAAGCCTAAGCACCTCTCCGTTCAGCCTAGCGATAAGACATCCAGTCGGCGCGAGTGTGTGTGTTTGTGAGCCTCAGGGCGCACGTGTGTGTTTGTGTGTGTGTGAAAGAGAGAGAGAGAGAGAGAGAGAGAGAGGGGAGCTGTTGATGATCAGAGTCGCTGGTTAGTCTTGCATGCCGATCCTAACTCCTCCTGTTTTCCTCTGGGCAGATACAGCCGCTTTCCCTCCTCTTCCCAGCTCTTCTGTGGCGGTGGCGAACAACAGCGGAGCCGCGAGAGACGCACACACACCACCACACATGCTCGCACAGAGGAGGAGAGAGAGAGGAAGGGGTGGGGGGGGAGAGGAGGGAAGACGGACGGCACTCTCCTCCTTTGCTCTCTCCACAGCAAAGTCACTTCTTGAATACGTTTCCTTTCTCCTCCAACACCACCACCTTCCTGCTCTCATTAATCCATCAGTCTTTCATATTTCCACATCTCGTCTGTCAAAGCAAACAGAGTGATGGATGGATGCAAAACGGAAGGCTGACGGAGAGACAAATAGTAGAGGGGAAAACAGTGGCGGTTGCTTGGTCGGGGAAGGGTGGGGGGTGTATGTCATGTGAAGTGAAGCAGAAGCAGAGATGGAGGAGTAAAGGAGGTGGACGGGAGGGATGAGGATAAAAATAAGATAGGAAAACTATAAAAAGAGCGAGCAAGTGAGCGAGCAAGTGAGCGAGCAAGTGAGCGAGGAAGTGCGGTCACCCCACTGTCACACAGAGGGAAGTCATTCAGACAGATAATGTCACGTTCACAGGAGAGAGATGTAAAGAGAATAATAAGTGGGTTTGTCATGTGTAATGAAACACTGTTACTGTGCACGATATCTGTGAGCTGAGGCATTTCATCTTTGTGAGTAGTAGTGTGTTTATCATTATTAGTCAGTATGTGAAGAGATTCAAGGGGAGGGCAAAGGGAAAATAATATAAGCATGTTAGGGTGTTAATATGTGGTGATAGATAGATGATACTGCAACCAGGGTGTCTTTAAACAGAAAAGGAAAGGGCTATTGTAAATCAAATACATTTGAATTTCCCTTCATCAGATGGAGATAGTTAAAAGCTTCATAAAGTGGATTTTGTCAAATTGTGAGAGAAATGAAGCTTGTATGTATTTGGAAGGCAAGTGTTGAAGGGAAATTTAAAACTCAAGAATATGTAGTATTTTTATATATTCCTTAAAATGGTATTATATCACTACAGCAATAAAGACGTTGGTGGTATAGTGGTTAGTATGGGTATCTGCTGATCCAATACTACAAATCACAGTATGGCAGTGTGATCCTGATCAGCCAGCTAACAGCACAGGAACACACTTCACCTTCTCCAGGAAACATCACTTAACACCTTGTTCCAAATTCCCCGCCCCTCACTACAGAATACTTTTGTCTTGAACGCAGTTAAAATAATCAGACAGAGATCATAAAATACAGCCATAACAAAACAATGAAAGCAGCTGTTACAGCTGTGCCACACCTCATAATTAATGACATCGGTTTCAAAAGAGGGCTCCAAGGGAAGGATGTCTTATTTTGCTAGATGCCTGTTGCCTCGATTCCTCTCTCCTCTCTAACCACTGATGCTGACATCTACTTTGTTATGTTACTTTCCTGTATCACACTCACTCGCATTCTGTAAAAGCTTAGGTTGTCATTCCAACATGCTAATTCATCTGATATTCATTAACATACTAGCAACACCCTATATGTTTATAACAGTAAGTCCAAAGAAAATTTCTTAGATAAACGTCCTTCCAAAATTGTGCATAGAATATCAAAAGATACCAACGTGTCTTAAAATCACAATGCGAACTACTCTTAATATTAGGTAGGCTAAGTGATTTAACCATAGCAGTATGAATGTAACTAAAGCCAACTTATGTTATATTACATCACGCCTTAGACACCTGCTATGCATCAGAAGATATTTCAATTACTAAATGATATTTAAAACACACTTTAACCCTCCTGTTGTCTTCGGGTCAAATCTGACCGATTTACTACTTTCATCAATCATAACTTCTTTGTTTTACATTCGATTGCATTAAGGCTATGACATCCTTCACAGTAGACATTTGAACATATACAATTGCTGACCACCACTTTCATTGAATTTTGGATGATTTAGTCAACTTTGTAACACCCATGGTGTTCCCGGTCAAAAATTACCGCCATAAAGAAAATAAATTAGAAACCATCCGGATCAGATAAAACACACAACACACACACACACACACACACACACACACACACACACACACACACACACACACACACACACATACTCTAGATGTGTTCACCCCCTTATGTGCCCAATCGCCCCATGTGAATCACACCTGGTGGCACTCACAAACACACACAGAACAATTTGACACATTTCCCGCTCTTATGTGCTCATCCCCCCACATGGATCACACCTGGCACACGCAAAATGTTGAGTGTCTATTCTTTGTATATTTACTGCAGTTTTTCATGTATACCAGTAGTCTGATACAATATTTACAGTTTGAAAGGGTGTTAAATGAGATTTGGTGATGATTAATGGTGTTTGTGTTAATGTAAGTTCAAATAGGACCGGTCAAATTTGACCGAGAACACCAAAGTAAGGGGGGCAAAACGAAGACAATAGGAGGGTTAAAAGGCTACAGATATATTTGACTCTGCTCCTGTTAAATGGAATGGTCTACCTGTGATGTATATGTATTATTTATTTAACTAGAATTCCCACAATGATAATGTATGCATTAGTATCAGTGTATACAACAGCCATTGTACACTATTTGTGTTAGATTTGTTTACAATGTCAGAGAGAAGAAAAATAGTAGGCTACTGTAAAATAAACACGGTATAAAAGTAATAACAACAGTAAAGGTTAACTTAAGCTTGGACACTGAATACATTGCTATGCTGCTGATTTATTAAAACCTCTGACACATCCCCCAAAATGAGAGAAAATGTAACACATAGCAATTTTAACACTGTTTCAATTTAAGATGTTGTTGAATCTGGAAACAGTAGCAAAATACCGTTTTCTTATGGAACTTGTTCCTTGTTTAACACACGTGAAAATGTAATGCTAGCTAGCCTTTCTGCTAACTATCGGTTAGCTAGCTAGGTTAGGTAGTGTTGCACATTAATATTTTAAGGCTAGCGAAGCATTCTAATTTGTCATCTTTTTTTAATACAATGGTGTTCTAATTCCAACGTGTTCCATTGTGTAAAAACTGAATTAATACTCAATACCTGTCGATATATTACCATCAATTACAGCTAGCCGGGCGGTTAGCGAGCTCACCTGTTGTGCTGCAGGTGGGTGGCGTCAAGCTCGTAGTTTTAATCCTGCTTTTCATCATTTCAAGAAATGTCATCTTGCATTGGAGAGTTCAATAGCTACACACTATAGCCTACAGATAATAGTTCAGGAGCTTGTGTCCTTCACAAACAATCTAAGGGAAATAATAGAAAAAACGAAATAGGTAAACACATTTGTAAAAATGGCAACCTGAAGTGATTGAGGATTACAGAATAAAAGCATATGACATAGAATAGCTCATACAACTATATTAATATTTTTGTTATGATGAGGACTAAGAAAAATATAGTACACAAATTAAAGCAGTGAATTAATGCAAAACATCATATAGTAAAACACTTAGTGTTTTACTATATGATGTTTTGCATTAATTTAACTGCTTACATACTTTTATCACACCAGAATAAGGCTCTGAATGCAGGACTACTCTTGTACTGGAGTATTTTTTACAGTGTGCTAAAAGGATCTTAATATGTTTTCTCTTTCACTGTTAATGGTCTAACAATTATTATTATTATTATTATTATTATTAGTCTGTGACTTCTTTATATTTTGTTTATTACTTCTTCATAGTATGACAGCCTGTTGTAAAATATGTAGGAACAAATGTAAACTGTCAAAGTATAGTGTCCAACGGTCTCTGATGTAAAAACACAGGCATGCATTTTGGTGGACACAACAATGGACCATATCAGTGGCAGAATGGATTTTTGTGTAACAGACCAAACACATTTGTAAAATGTTGACAACTTTTCCCATAATATCACACATTGTTGAAGCCAAGAATAAACAAATACACCAAAATAGTTTACACATTGTCAGTATAAAAGGCTATTTTCAATGTTCATCTTATCTGATCATCACTTCACGCTTTCAGCAATTTGCTACAACACAGAAACCCCAATTATAATGACTGAAAAGAGCATTTTATTTTCATTTTTCTATAATTTACCCCTATACAAGTCTTCACCCACACACACTGTCAGTCCATCACAGTGTTCACTATGTGTTGTGGTCAAAGACAGCTGCAGTGTTTGTTGGTTTCTTATCAACTTAATTAAGCAAATCTCCTCTTTTTCCACTGAGGTAATGAGTATAGTTTTACAGGGATTAAACAGTCTCCAGGGTTGAGAATTAGGCATTATGCTTTAGAAATCTCGTCTGCCTTTAATCCATCCAGCCAATTTTCCATCCACAGGATTATTTAAGGCAAGTCTTGTTAGCCTTATATTCTTCCCTTTTTAATTTGCAAGGTATTAGTGTTAAAATGTGCAGTGCAACACTGAAATATGAGCCTTATAGTTTATTCTTTATGCCGCAGAGTAAAGGCATTCATTTGCCTTCTTGACTTGGATTAACAGTAACAGTAGATAATCAGTCATACAGTTCAAATATATCAAAGCAAATGTACATAAGAGCAGATGGTGTTGACTAATTAAAGGCAACCCCAAAAGAGTGTTTTAGTAAACCCACCAAGTACTAACAGAGCCACAGTCCTGGGAATGATTCTCCAAGTCTGATGAACTCTTGCTAATTTATTCCCTCATTTAGTGTTTTGATGATCATGTCTGACATGTTGCCAGGAAATCTCACATAAATGCTAAATTGGTCACTATGAAAGCCAAATCATTTTTATTCACATCATATTTATACTCACCGAATGCTTCTATGACCCCTCCTGCCCTGTGTGTGGAGGGTGTGGAGGGCCGCATCTGTGTTGGCTTTGTTTCTTAACTTATTCAGGGTTAAGGTATATTATGTCTCCCATTTGTATATAAATACAACACTGTATGCAATGTAAATATGCATTCTATATTATTTCTACAGAAAATACTGCATTAGAGAAACTGTACAATGCTAGATTTCCAAATAATTCAAGATAACACATTGTCACAAGTTTTGGAATCCTGTTTCACAAATGGGAGACACAAACACCCTGAAAACATGAGTTGTTCTGAGAAACATGTTGGAGAACACCAAATTAAGGAATATGTAGTACAAGAATGCTGTTCACTTCATATCACCAGCAGTTCAACAGAAAATATTAATACATTAGGTTTGAATACAAGGTTCAAACTTGATCGGACACTGACATATCATTATCGTCATAAGCTTACCAAAAACACTCACTATACTTTATCGTATATTGTGAATAAGGTCTCCAGCTCGATGTATTTTAAAATAAAGTTAAATAAATGTTAAAATGCATTCAATTTAGGTGAAATGTAATCACTGACAACTTGACAGACATTTCAGTAAAAAGCATGTCTTCTACCATGAAGTTAGCAATTATTCTCCGACTGTGAAGGATCAACCACAAGGCTGAGCTTGTTAAAAAAGATGGCCGTTTGATATTTCAGGCCGCTTCATCCAAATCTCAGAGAGTTAGCAGTACTTTACATCAGAGATGAGAACGTTTTCTACCCTCTTGGGTATCTAACCCAAACCACAGATAACTATTTTTTACAAATCCTTAAAAAGGGTTAGTAGGCATTTATTAGACAGTGCATGAGACTGAAAGAGTAATTACACTTTTGGACTATTTTAATGGCTTATGAAAAACAATAAGCTCTTACAAGACGGATAATTATGAAGTGTGAGTACCTGACTTGGCAAGACAGGGCACAGTTGATGTTTTACCTCTGGCAAGACACGGTTAAAGTTGAAGGGCAAATTATGTTCAGAGTGTGATCACTCAGTAGCTGCAGAATAGCTGAATCGGACCTCCTTCCCCTTTTGAGGAGGTCTTAATTGGTTGATGTGTAGATAACAGAAGTAGCAACCCGGTCTGAACGTGCACGCACATACACGCACTTTCAAAGAGCCTTCTCCTATTTAATTCAAGTTTCCCTCCAATTAAAAGTCTTATCTTCAGGTCTCTATCTGTCTCTCATAAGCTCATGAACTTGACTAATGATGTCCACTAGGACCTGAGCTGCCAGCGTGGGTGTTAAATGCTACCCCCTGCTGGCTTTATTTCTAAATAAAAAAATAATAGGAAAGTCAATGTTTATGCTGATTTGAAATGTTCTATTTTTTTTTTTACATTGAATGGACTTAATGAATAATTGATTTATTGATGATTAAAATAATCTGTAGTTGCAGCCTTAATGCATTTACAGACTATATCGTAAACTGTTCTAATTTCAGCCAATTAACTCGCATTTGGGATGATATACAATGCACCTTATTTCATAATTCCCACTTCCTCTTTTAAACATAGTCCAGGCAGTTTCAGCAGCTGCAGTGTACACCAAATAACAAAGAGGCAGAGGATTAACCAGATTTATTTTGACAGTGAAGCAGAGTAGATGATGAGTTGGGAAAGCCTCCATAAGAGCCTGTTAGTCACGGAGTAACTCCACTCTTTTTAGTCTTACGCATCCGACCTGGAAAACTTTGCAGCCAATCTTATTTGTTACAGTGTATCGTGCACCAGGTCCTTATTCAGAATTCTTATCAGAATTCTCTGAGTTTTTATCAACTTTGGTTCTTAAAACAGACAAAGTAATTATCGTAGGTGACTTTAACATTCATGTTGACGATGATAAACATAACCTTACTGTTGCATTTAACTCTATATTAGATTCTGTTGGTTTCTGTCAGAGTGTAAATAAACCAACCCACTGCTATAATCACACTCTCGACCTTGTTCTGACTTATGGTATTGAAATTGAGCAACTATTAGTCGAACCGCATAATCCTGCTTTATCCGACCATTTCTTAGTAACTTTTTTAGTACTATTAAGAGACTACAAAGCATTAGTCAAAAGCTCTTGCAGCAGAAACCTATCTGTTAGTGCTATAGCCACATTTAAGGAAGAGATTCCACCAATACTTAACTCGATAGCATGTCTGCATGTAGGGGAGGAAACATATACAAAATGTACACCACCCCAAATTGATCATGTTGTTGATAGTGCTATAGATGCGCGGCGAATAAAATTAGACTCTGTCGCTCCTTTGAAAAAGAAGAAAATAAAACAACATAGATTAGCTCCATGGCATAATGCCGAAACCCGCAAAATAAAGCAAAAGTCTAGACAACTTGAAAGGATATGGCGTTCCACTAAACTTGAAGAATCTCGTTTAATTTGGCATATTACTCTCAATGAATATAAGAAAGCACTGCGTAAAGTGAGAGCAGCCTACTACTCTTCATTAATAGATGAGAATAAGAATAATGCAAGATTTCTTTTCAGCACTGTAGCCAGGCTGACAGAGAGCCACAGCTCCATTGAGCCTTCTATTCCCATAGCACTCAGTAGTAATGATTTTATGTGCTTTTTTAACGATAAAATTGTTACTCTTAGAAACAAAATTAATGACCTCTTGCCTTTGACCAGTATCGTGTTATCAACAGCTCCCGGAAACGTAAGTTCTAATATTACACTAGATAGAAACTAGAATGCTTTTCAGCCATAAACCTTGAACAATTACATTCAATGATTCTCTCTTCTAAACCATCAACGTGCATGTTAGACCCAATTCCAACTAAGCTGTTGAAGGAAGTTTTTCCATTAATTAGCACTTCTTTATTAAATATTATGAATATGTCTTTATTATCAGGCTATGTTCCACAATCATTCAAAGTAGCAGTGATAAAACCACTTCTTAAAAAGCACAACCTCGATCCAGAGGTTTTAGCCAACTATAGACCTATTTCTAATCTTCGGTTCCTCTCAAAGATTCTTGAGAAAGCGGTCGCAAAACAGTTGTGTGATTACTTAAAAAACAATGATTTATTTGAAGATTTTCAGTCTGGCTTTAGAACACATCATAGCACAGAGACAGCTCTGGTTACTAAGGAATCATTCTGTAAACTTTCATTGTTATGCGGATGATACTCAACTATATTTATCAATCAAGCCTGATGAAATTAATCATCTAAATAAAATTCAAGACTGCCTTAAGGACTTAAATACGTGGATGACCTTAAACTTTTTGATGTTAAACACGACCAAAACTGAAGTTATTGTACTTGGCCCGAAGAATCTACGAAACAAATTATCTAAAGATATACTAACTATGGATGGCATTAATTTGGCCTCCAGTGAGACTGTAAGGAATCTTGGTGTTATATTTGATCAGGATTTATCCTTTAACTCCACATAAAATCAATTTCAAGGACCGCCTACTTCCATCTACGTAACATTGCAAAAATCAGGCATATCTTGCCTCAAAACGATGCAGAGAAACTAGTCCATGCATTTGTTACTTCAAGGCTGGATTATTGTAACTCTTTATTATCAGGGTGTACCAAGAAGTCAGTCAAGTCGCTTCAGCTGATTCAAAATGCTGCGGCTCGTGTACTAACCAGAGTTAGGAAAAGGGACCACATTACTCCTGTTCTGGCTGCCTTACACTGACTCCCTATAGAACACAGGATAGAATTTAAAATTCTTCTTCTCGCCTACAAAGCCCTTAATGGGCAGGTGCCATCTTACCTTAAAGAACTCATTATACCCTACTGTCCTACTAGGGCATTGCGTTCCAAGAATGCAGGGTTGTTGGTTGTTCCGAGAATCTCTAAAAGTACAATGGGAGCCAGAGCCTTTTCTTATCAAGCTCCACATTTGTGGAATCAGCTTCCAGTTTGTGTTCGGGCGGCAGACAGCCTATCCGTTTTTAAGAGTGCGCTTAAGACCTTCCTTTTTGATAAAGCTTATAGTTAGGGCTGATTAGATTCAGCCCCTAGTTTTGCTGATATAGGCTTAGTTGTCGGGGGACATCTTACTTCTTCCTTCTCTCTGTCTATACCTGTGTACTCTCATGTTCCGATTAACCCAGCTTCCCCAAATGTCTTTCTTTTTGGTGTCTATATACGCCGGGATCCGGAGTCATGGATGATCCTGTGTCCTGGATCTTGAGTCGTGGCTGTGGTCCTGGATCATAGGTCCTGGATGGATATCCTCGTGGATTCATCTTCCTATTACACACATGCATTTCCAAACATTTGGACTACCTATGTTGCCAATGTATTATCTTTTCAATTTACACACGGCATCTATTGCACGTCTGTCCGTCCTGGGAGAGGGATCCCTCCTCTGTTGCTCTCCCTGAGGTTTCTCCCATTTTTCCCTTTAAACTGTGGGTTTTCTTCTGAAGTTTTTCCTTGTACGATGTGAGGGTCTAAGGACAGAGGGTGTCGTATTGTCATACTGATATTCTGTACACACTGTGAAGTCCACTGAGACAAATGTAACATTTGTGATATTGGGCTATATAAATAAACATTGATTGATTGATTTGATTGATTGACTCTGATGCTCTGGCTCTCTACAGACAGGGCCTGGTAAACCTTTTTTTAATCAAGCAATCCTCATGTGGCTGTGATGCACCTCTAAAAGCATGGCACACAAGATGGGTCACAGTGTATCTACTCCATTGCAAGCTTCGGAAAATCCCAACTGAAAATGGAGCGCAGGTTGACAGAAAAGCCTCTCTTTGGGTTCTTTTTGCAGGATTACCAAATCAATGCTTTGTAGATAGGTTCCTTTATTGCAAGGTCACTTAATTAAAGTGCAACAATAGATAACAATGAAAGAGTATCAGCCAAAATACACCAACGCAGACAATCTCAGAATTATTCTTTGTGAGAATATAAGACGTGAAGTTGAAAACAAACAGCTGATTTCAGGAGCTTTTGCAAGTGATTAATGAGCATGTGTTGGCTTCGAGTGCCAGCTGTTTGTCTTATAACAAATCCATCACCAGTGATGCAGAGAAATGACAGCATCAACAAATTAACTTTTCTCTGTGATATTTATAAACTGGAAAATGTAACAGACTCCTGTCGTTGGAGACGGTGTGTGCAGGAGGTTTGCTGATGGGTTATCAGAGGCTGTAGGTGTCTTCAGGTAAGTCTCCCAGGAGTTCATCCAGGTCATCATCTGCACAACAGAAAGATAAGAAGATTAAATAATGTGTAATTCAAATCAAATTCAACTTGTAGGAAACTAAAAATACTTATTTGGGCATGTTTGCCCTTATTGGACATCAGAGTACAGAGATAGAAACACTGGGATTGGTTCTAGCATTAACTATTCAGGTATTTGTTGATAGTAACGGTTGCCCCAAATATTGGTGTTTTTCAATTTGGTTCTTCCATTGAGGCATCCAATTAAGCTTTGAACATCTTTTGACATCATAAAAATATTAAAGTTTGTGAACAAAATCCCTACATTTCAATGAGGTGATTCATATTTTTAAGAATAATTACATTTTCTTTAATAAACAGAACCTGGTCGAGTTGGGTGCGTGCCTCCCTTTTTGTGCGGAAAAACACTGCAGTGAAACTTTTTGAAAAGCTCAATAGCAAGAAATAAGAATTAAATAGAATGTTTTGAAGGATTTTGTTAGTTTACATGTGGATTCTGGGAATAATTACATTCATAATTGTTCAATGATATTGGCTTTGACAAGCTCTGGAGTTAATATATATACATTATCTTACTCAAAGCTCTTGACAGTAGTGCTTCTCATTTATGAGCTCACGCGCTCTACCCAATGGCAGCGTACAATGGCTGAGCACTGCCAGCAATCTACGTGAGTGAGCATCCGTCTTTGTCTAGGGCTAATCATGCATCCTACTGAACCAATCATCCTACATTTTTCGGAATTTCATAACATTTACTGAGTGTATCAGTAAACCGTGTTTAGTATCTGTCTGGAATATTTTACTCTGGGTAGATCTTTGAATGATGCAAAGACATTCAGATCCATGACGCAGTTTCCCGTGAGGAGCTTGGCTGGTCTCCGTGTTTTCTATAATTATTACAAGAAAAAAGAGTTGGCCGCTGATCAGACTAATCATTGTCATTTCGAAAATACAAATTACAGCTCTGCTACCATGTGCCTCCACTTTTATATCGTTGTGCTGACTGAATAATGAAAATAAAAAAGCAGATTAATTAAACTGAAAAACATTGATTAGCTTCCGTTTCCGTTAAGAACAATGCAATCGGAAGCTTTTGTCACGCTGGAGTTAAGATTGGGTTCACGTCAACGAATCAAATGTTAATGTGACGAAACGTTACCAGACGGTGTTTCAGTTTCCCTCATCAAAACATCATTTTCCTGGAGTTTACACTTGTCAACCCCAGGATGTGACTAGAATGAATCACTTTCTCTCCTCACAAGTGTTATTACATATAAGAGGCCCCCACCTGCATCCCAGCCTGAGTCCTGTGCTGCTGTGTTCCCAGCATGCTCTCTGCTGGGGCCGGCTCTAGTGTCTCTTGGGGTTTCCGCATCCTCACGTCTCTCCGAGCATTTTTCCCCTTCTTGTCCCTCATCATCGTCCTCGTCAAACACCAGCTGCATCCGAGACACGGGCTCCCGGAGGACGGTGGGGGGGGACCTGCGGGGGACATCGGCTCCTGGATAGGAAAAACATTTGTTGTCAGCTCAAAGGATTTTTTCTGATTTGATATTTGTTGGGCTGTGATATTTTTGCTTTCAGCTGACAGTCGGGGGTGCTCACCAGGAGGAGCGGGGGGAGCTGAGTGGAGGACAGACTGACTCCATTAGGGCCGTAGATCCTCAGCAGATTGTTGGGCGTCACGTTCAGGTAATGGTTACGATGGGAAGGGGAAAACACACCCACCTGTCCACAGAGGCAGCCACAAGTCAGATTGTTAACCACTTTACATTTAAAGGTCACCTATTATGCAAAATCCACTTTTTCATGTCTTTTATACATAAACATGTGTCCCCTCTGTGTAAAGAGATTCTGAAAGTTTCACGCACTTTTTGTCCTGAACCATTTATATAAAAACCTGTCTGAAGATGAGCTGATCAGATTTTGGCCACTTTATGATGTCATAACGATGTTTTGGCTTGTGTAACCATTAGCCAATCACCAACCAAGGTAACACACACCCCCCACCCCCCCCAGAGAATCAGCACTTTTGAAACAGGGCTGAAACAGAGGGGTTTATGGGCCGTGCTGCAATGGGTGATCTGTTTGGTATTTCGAGCAAAACACTTCAGAGACATGTTTGTATATATCCGAGACTTATTATATTGATGAAAAACCATATAATAGGGGACCTTTAAGTTAAAAGGTCCTACAAGGAACTTTCACTTGTGTTGATTTTGATGAACCCACTGGAAAAGAAGAAAAACAGTAGCACAGAGCCCGGCCAGGACCTGCTGGAGCCTGAGGTGAGGAGTTTATGTTAACGTGCATAATTGCGTCCTATTCTGCCGCATTGGACTTGGTTACACGTGCAACAGCATTAAGAATAACTTTAAAGAAATAGCCAATCTTCTCACTTTGTCTCGTTTGCTTATGCAGGTCTTATAAAAGGCATCAGTAGTACATCGAGACTGTTTCCTAACCAGTTCCTCATCATTACTTTAATTGTAAACGTTACAGAAGCGGTGAGTCTCACCTGTTTGAGCAGCAGCACAGCTCCCACCTTCAGCTCCTCCACTCGGTCTTCGAGGAGACGCCGATGAACCGTTCCCTGAATCTCCCCTGCAGCCGGGAATATTGTGCAAAAAGAGAAAAAAATGAGAATTTAAAAACATTGAAAGCTTGCATTCCAAAATGTCGACTTCCTGTACATCCCATATTTCCAAAGTAAATGGGCAAGTTAGACCTCCAATACTAACATGATCAAATATGCTTTATTTAAGAAACTCAACACCTTTATCCGACTTCATTCTAAATCTTGCTTTAAAAAGGGCATGATGCAGGTAACACAGGTCACACTCACCATTATGATTATAAAAGACCCCCATCACCCTAGCAACAAACTGTTCCGTCTGCTGCCAGACAGGCGGTACCGCAGCATCACTAAAACCACCTGACTCAGGAACAGTTGACGCCTGAGCTTGCACAATTTTTATTGTTTTGCTTTTAGTTTTAATGTGTCTTGTATTTGCATTGTTTAGGAACATGTGACCGAGTGTTTCATTATTTACATAACTACACCGTAGTTGTGCATATGATATGACATTAAACCTTTTGAACATCTGAATTTGATGCAGTAGAACCCGAGTGTGATGCGGAAACATTCGTTTTCATTAAATATGAATCACTCTTCACCAAAATGTATTGAGATATATATATATAAAAAGATTGATATACTTGTTGACAGCAGCTTTGGAGCTATTTGCCTGCTTGAGAGAGCGTTCAGCAGGTGGGAGGAACATCACTGACAGAAAGCTCCCTCCTGGTGTCACAAGCACTTAAAACCCACCCACTGCTGTTGCCAATCTACTGCAATTGAATCACTAATAAGCACTTAAGTCCTGTGTTGAATACAACAACCGTTCCTGAGTGTTAATAATCAGCACACCTCGTGTAGCCGCTCTGTGGAGGCCATGGCAACCGGCTAAGCTTAAGAGGAGGATCAGATGAAAAAGGGTGAAGGCTCAACGGGGAGACGAGAAGGGAAGGAGACGAGGCAAAGGGAAGAGGGTGGAGGCTTCCAGCTTCTGATGATGAATGCTGTATACAGATGTATCGGTGTGTGATTCAAGTATGATAAAGAGGCTTCACCAGCACCTAACACACGACTGTCAGTTATTTATCATTCACACAGACGTTATAAGCTTATACTTATTTCTACCAGGGCTGAATTTTTGTATATTTCTTTTGTATATTAAAGTTTTCTTAAAATAGTTTTCCATCTGTGTTTTTAATTTTTGTTTTACTTTTATGTATGCACCACCACACCAAGTGTAATTCCTCGTACGTGTAAACCCACCTGGTAATAAAGCTGTTTCTGATTCTGTCTCATTATTTTAAAAATGTCAAAGCTTCTATTGGGGTTTTCAGAGAATGTTGAACGTCTGTTGTCTTATTTTATAACATCATAACACAATTTCAATGTCCACATTTTGATTACAGCCCTTATTTATACTACCAGCCAGTGTCATTATTTCTGTAAGAATCATTGTGTGTGTGTCCTACCTGTCGGGTCTTTAAACACAACCTTGGCATCAGCGTGTGTGTGGATGATGCTCTTCAGCAGCACGGCCATATTGGGAACTTTGTTTTTCGCCAGCCGTTTCAGCGCAGCCTACAAAGACGAGGAAATCAATCAACACACACGAGCTGGTTAATCAAATAACAGCGTGTTCAGAAATAAATCCTTTTTTATTCAAGTCATTTTTCAAGCACAAATCTCAAACAGTAGCTGGATGAAATGTCTTAACTACATTGATTATGAGCTTCTTTGTTTCATTTGTAATATAATTAAATTCATATTTGGGGATTTTGCACTGATAACACACACACATTCCTACTGTTCATGCATACTGCTCACACTGTATTTACCTATATATTTCACCCCCCTATTAACTTCAAATATTGTTTTCAGTATTTTATGGGACTACATAAATGTATCTATACAAATGTGAGAAAATACATTTACAAATTGGTACAAAAATTCTATTTATGGGGTCAGCTGGTGGTTCCATTGAGAAATAAAAATAAATGCACACCGCTGCAGATTATCTATTTAGTTTTAAGACGCGTTTTAGACAAATGATCACTGCCTTACACCAAAAATGAAAACAACAAACTCTACACATTAGCAAACATGATTTACTGTGGATGCTTCGGTCAACAGAAGTTGGGAGGAATGTTTGTTTATTTGTTTATTGATGCAAACAGGGGCAAGCTGAGGTTCATGTTAAAGCTTAACCTGAAGGAGAGTCCTTCAGTGACTCTGGGCATGTGACTGGAGTCTGTTTCAAAGACAACAACAGAAACCAACAGTGTATTATGACTGAACACTGGCGAGTTACTCCACAGAGATCGACACATGGAGAGGGAAGAATAACAGCAGTCTCCATTAGAGTGATTGATGAGTGATTGTTCCGTTTCTAATTACTAAGCCTCTAGTACAGCTACTCCATTTGTCCTGATTATGCCAAGAGACCTCCAGCAGCGATACACTGTTATGATGGAACATAGATCAAACAAAACCGACTTGGCCTGAATAAAGATGCACTTATAGCTAATTATTTAAATGGACTGAAAGTGTTTTGGGATGGCTTTTTTCCCTTGTAGTTTACGAGGCTGTATTAGGGCCATTGTAGATGAAAAAAGGTTCTAATATAATAACGGGAAAGAAACACTTCAACTGTGTTTTGGTTTGATCAAGGAAACACAACGAGTTCAGTTCGCAAGGTCTCAGAAGTTAATGTTTGGTTAAGGTGGTGAACAAAAAAAAGAAAGACACTAAATTAATCACCTTTCGGAGAACCATGACCACACTGTAGGAGTGCAGGAAGCACGAGGGGTTCCTCTCGTCCAATCCCATCTCTGCTTTCATCGCAGCCCAGGGACCACCACTGAACTCGTCTTCTTCAGTCTGTGAGCTGGAGCCCTTTAAGACAGAGTCAAACCGTTTAGACACTCGGAGACATTCAGTAACCGTGGCTTCAAAATATCAGGTTTATGTTTCCAACTGTGACCAGCAGCTCTTGAGATCACCGTGTCGCTGGTGATGGCTGGTCAAACCTCTCTCTGTCTCCAGGAGGCTGAATCTTGACAAATGTGTGGATGTGTGCTTGTGTTTCTGCCAATCGTGTGAACGAGGTCGCGCCTTCACATTTGCTATTACACATGTTTCTTTGTCTGGAAACTGGACAAATATATTTCAGATTGTCCAGGTACATTATTTGTCACTTTCATTGTTTCCTTTTTGTTCTGCCTCAGAAGAGCGAGCGAATGAGGAATAAAACACACGAGAAACACAGCGTGTGAAGCTGCCACATCCTCACTTAGTCATTTTAGTTTTTTATTTCTAATTGTTATTACCCCACTTGCCTACTCTAATCTTTTTTCTGTGCAAGTTTATAGACAAAACAACATAAAAATGTAATCAATTACAGGATAAAAATACATATCTAGTTAAAACAAGATTTATGAAAACAAATATTAATAATGCCTATGGCGCATACCATAATACTGAAACATCCCAGGTCTGATTGCTCATTTCTATACTGAACTCTTACAATTTGAGGCGAAAGTGACCCCACTTTTTTTTGTCTTATGTCAATCGTCGCTTTTATTACCTGGCTTGGTGACCGGGCCACAGCACCGTGAGCCGGAGTCTGAGGGACAGAAACCACGATGTCGTCCAGCCTCTGACCCTGAAGCTGAGAGAAGGATTATATTATTCCGCTGCACCATGATGGAAACACACCTTACGAGATGCTCTCGACAGGAGTCATCCATTAGAGCTTTGGTGACAACCACTGAGCAGCAGCAGCATTTCTGATGGTGACGGTGAGGTTAAATGTGATTTCACTGCTCGGTTGCCTTTATTTTGAGTCAACATCAACACACTGCAAGGAGGAGGCATACACAAACAGGAACTCCAGATGGCAAGGAGAGGTAAACTGCTTTGATTGTGGAGAAAAATTACTTTAATACTAATTTCAATTATTTACATTTTATTATTGTAATTTTAAAACTATTATATAACATTGATGATAATATTGTCCTGTCTTTATATCCTGCGATGTGTCTATAACGTAACTATCCTGACAGGCCTGCTGCAGGATGACACTAACCTGCTCTGGCAGGAACCCTGCGGGCCCCGGGAAGCGGCGGGTCCTGGGCCGGTGCGACTCGGAGCGGGGTCTCCTCTGAGGGAGCTTATTGGAGGCTGAGACCAGCTGCACCAGGCGGTTGGTGAGGACCGGTGTGTGAAGGGGGTGAGGGCTGAGAGTGGAGGAGTTCAGTGAGGAACAGGGCGCTGGGGAGAATGACTCAAAGATTGCACGGCCCTGAGGGGAGGGTCCTGGTGTTGCCCACGGTCTCTGGGGTCTGTTGAGTGTCCTGGAAATGGGGCTGGGGGCAGGGGAAGACACAGTAAGGCCAGAGAAAACACTTGGACTCTGAGGAGGCGCTGACAGGGGAGAGGGGCGGGGGTTTGCAGTTCTGAGAACATGAGTGGAGCAGATCCGAGTAGGTAGGTAACTACTAGAAGAGCCAGGGGCCTGGGGAGCAGCGTTCAAGTCTCTCTGGGTCCGATTAGGTCCGCTGCTTGTCGGGGGTCGCAGTGTTTTTGCTGAAGTTGCAGGATTAAACGCAGGTGCAGCTTGGGCTGGAGCAGCAGACTGCACCATCTGCTGGTCACACTCATCCAGGTCTGCCAGGTCAACATCCCAATCATCAAAATCATCCAGTCCCGCTGTGTTGGCAGGACTCTGGTGGTGTGTCAAAGCAGGCTGAGATGTATCCAGCGTGTGAGGATGAGTCTGAGCAGAGGAAAAGGAGGAGGAAGAGGGCCGCCTCAAACCCTGAGCAACAGTTTGTCCTGCAGCGATGTGTGTGCTGCCCCTCCATGCCGAGCTGTTACACAGAGCAGCTGATCTCTCTGTAGTTTGCTGAATGCAGTTTTTCTCCGGCTCTCTGTGAGAAACCGAGGAAGCCCGCAGCGAGCAGGAGGACACAGCAGCTGCCACATCAGCTGATCCAGGCGCTGAGCGGACAGCCCAGTCGGTCCCGAGCAGGTCCTAGGACACACACATTTATATTAACAGTGTGAGAAAGCAGCAACAGAAATGGAGCAGCCCATGCTCAGTGGTGGATTGTTATTAAGTACAGTTACTCAAATACTGTACTTTTCTCTTTTTCATGTTTTACCCTCGTACTAGCCTACTTATTTTTACATACATTTCATTTGTGCAATTAAGACTTACATTCATTCTTACAGCTGTACATTCATTTATTAGGAAATTAAATAAAAAGTACATCGCCTCAGGAATGTTGTACTTTCTACAGCACTACTACAGTCAACATTGGTTACTTAACAAATAAAAAACAAACATAAAATGGTTTGAAATAATTGAAATTACCTAACCATGTGATTGCATTCAAGTATATCTAAAATGACTCCTGTATTAATGATAGGTATTAATAAATGAGTGGATCGACATATTTTCAATGTTATGATTCCAGCATCCTAAGTAATTTAGTACTTGATTATTTACTACCTGATTATTATTATTATTATTATTATTACATGCTTTTTACTGTACTAAGTAACATCTTCAAGGATTTATTTGACTGGGGTAAATGATCTGACCGGTTCACTGATAGTTAAGTACCATCAGGTGTGTTGTTGCTGGGACTCACCTCATCATCAAAGTCCTCACCAATGTTGAACAGGCCACTTAATTTGCAGGTCTGTAACAGGAAACAAAACACTGATATGTATGTACTGATGTATTCACAGCAAATGCAGGTTTAAATCACCAGATGCTAAAGATTGCCTATTAAGAAATGTCATAAACTATTTTGCATTAAACGTTAGCATTTGTTAGCTTAGTTAGCAGAGATTGTTTTGAGTTTGCTTTTTAGCTCTCTTACCATCGCAGTCCTGAGATATCGCGATTAAAGTCGTATTTGATCGGTCTGTACACCAAACTCACTGAGAGATTGGATGCCATTTACTACCTGCGTTGTAATGTAAAATGTCGTTTTGTTTGCATTCTTTAATTTTACAAGAAAACGCTGCTAATCAACTTTAGGTGAGCTGCTGCTTGGGATCGCGCCGCCACGTTCAAACACGACGTAATGACGTACATGTGTTTTCCAAAGAGTATTGCAGCAGAGCAAGATGATTCACTCCAACTTTCTTACTTGACGTTCTCAAAGTAGTTACTTAGAATCTTAAAATATGAAAAACTTTCTGTAAATAAATAGTCTAATATATTATATAATAACTCTAACTTCTATATTGTTTAATATTATGGATAATATTACAATGATGTATCCTTATTATGACTTTAAAATCTGATTAAAGCTGTTTATCATGTGTGTTTTTTCAACAGTGATTATACATGCTCAAGAAAAAGTTGTAAACCAGACATTGTTATACTAGATTTTGAACCTAACTTGAATTGCATTGCTTAGTGACAACCTGTTGCATAAACAACAACAGGAAATAAACAAGGAACATTTTAGATTCATGTTAACGTTTAAAACTGTGAAATGGTGACAAGTTTTATACATCTTGACGTTTCTTGGTTCTTTGATCAGATGACTGTTTTGGTGTGTATCAATACTGCCATCTGGTGGCCATTTATGTTAATACATGTATCAGTTTTCATTCTGATCTAATAATAACTAGTGCTGAAGTTGTGTTTGAGCAACAATCTTGCGACTGATACCGTTAAGCAAAAATCATTTCGAGTTGTAATATTTGACATGAAAGGTACACAAGACTGATTTAAATAATGAAAGTTTTGACCTGACCTTTGCTTGGACCACACTGCAGCTCCAGTGAAGGTGAGTACAGGCAGACATTTTCTCTGAACAGTATGATGTGTGGACTTACAAGGTAAAAGCATAAAATCTAATTTGAATTCAATAAAGGAAAAATATACACATACCTGATGATACTATTGGTATCATAAAATGACAATACAACCTCCCAAACATTTATTTTAAAGAAATCAAGATAACTAAGGACAAGACTAATTGTATAAGATCCTTTCAATGATAAAAAAAAATAACAAGGTTGACAGTATGAATTCACCCAAAAAACAAACGAAACACACTTAACATGCAGAGTTTATTTAGTATTCTACATTGTATTCTACATTGTTCTACAAACCTTCTCCAGTGATGAGTGCATCACTGGAGAAGGTTTGTTTTTATTACATTTTCTGTTGTGCTACTTTGCAATAGTTTGTGGCAGTTTTTTTTTTTTTTTAAAGAACAAGTCTATTTTTGGAGAGGAAACATAAAGTCAGATTAGTCTCTCGTCTTCTTTTTACCATTGTTAACTTTCTTGTAGGTTGAATTTCAGGTGCCATGTCAAAGGACTCCTTTCCGTTCACTTCTACCTCGCTGCGCTCCCTGAGGCTGGAGCAGGAGCTTCAGGAGTGGGAGGATGCTCGGCGAGCGTTGGCCAATAGGAGAGCCATGACCAGGGCCCCGCTACCCAGGGCCCCCAGGCTTTCTCCCAGGCTTTCTCCCAGGCAGGGGCAACTGCAGGAGGTCCGGGCCCCTCGTGCCCCGGTCCGGTGCAGAGACACGGCCGTCCATAACACCTTCATGTGTGGGGACATGAAAGGAATATATGCGGTGCTGAAGGACGCTGCCATGGTCAACGCCCTGATGGAGACGGTGCATGACGACATGGTGTGGGCTCCAGAGATGGGTAGGAATTTAAGACCTTTTTCTTATAGTCATGGAGGGGTTAGGATGTAGGCCTTTACCCACAAAATGTCACTCAAAGGAACACATAGAAAGCCCAAGAAGGGACTGACAATGACCACAAAGAAATTAAAAATGTCATTGTAGGGACTCAATACGACTATAAAAAGAGACAAAACAAAACAAAGAGACACAAATGTCTACAAAGAAGCTTAAAGCAGCTGCACAGACACCAAAACAACTACAAATAGATGCAAAAACAAACAAAAAAAGTACTCAAAATGACTACAAAGACACCATAATGACCACTAAGAGAACCAAAGTAACTGCAAGGTGACACAATTATAAGAAAGACACAACAAATGACTTTTCAAAGGAACTTCAAATGACTACAAAAAGATCCGAAGGTCTACAAAGAGACACATGAGGACCACAACGCAACTACAAATAGAGAGAAAACGACCACAAAAACGAAAGAAGCACTTGACTCAAAACACAACCTAACGCAACCCTTGACTTACACACACTGTCCCTGTGTGCCTGCGTCAGGCATGTGGACGCTGAGCTCCAAGGTGAAGCAGACCTCAGCGTTGCGCCTGGCTGCCAGCAGAGGACACTCGGGCTGTGTGGAGGAGCTGCTGTTCCGCGGGGCCGAGGTGAACGCTGACCCTGGGGGGAGCACGGCCCTCCATGACGCCTGTGTGGGCGGCCATGGTCTGTGCGTCCAGCTGCTGCTCTCTCATGGAGCTGACCCTGAAGTGCTGGCAGCAGACGGCAGCGCTCCTCTCCACCTGAGCTGCACCTCCGCACAGTCACTGAGGTGAGAGAGGAGCTCACAACTCACCATTTGTTCTTCATTAATATCAATGATGTACTTTAGGCTCACTTTTAGAGCTGCAACACTTAGTCCACTCATCAATTACCCTATCTGCAATGATTGATAATGGATGAATCATCAAAAGTGGGTTCACCGGGCGCTGTACAGTAGCTGCCCACTGCTCCAAGTACGGGTTAAATGCAGAGGTCACATTTCACTGTGTGTGCTGTGCTGTGTGCATGTGACAAAAATAAAGAGAAACCCTCTTTATTTTTGTCACATCCTCCGATTCTAACAGGATTCTAAAGTGATATTGTCAGCCTCTCAATAATGGAGAGGTCCTACTTTTTAGTTGTATATATATTAAGCTGAATGCCTTTGGAGTTGCAGAAGGCCATACCCACCACTTCGTTAACTTTAGTTGAGTTTCTTGTTAATTGTCTCTCTTCAACTATAGTATTAAAAACAAAAGCCCCTCTAATAGTGTTTAATATTTTCGTCTCTATCTTCACTTATGTTGTAACAATGTACATTCCCGTTCTGTGGGATGAGTATATTCTGATTTTGATTCCTAAATGTTCTGGTAATAAAACACATTTGCACATTCTTCTCTGAGACTGAAATAATTTGGCTCAACCAAAAGATCTTCCATATTCCTGCTTTTAAGAAAACTTTAACTCATGTCAGATGGAGACTGCATGTTTTTCCAGATATGCCTTTTGTTCCAGGTGTGCTGAGCTGCTGATAGAGAGAGGAGCAGAGGTCAGTGTGAGGCTGGGGGGGGCGAGGATCACGCCCCTGCACCTGGCCGCCCGGCGAGGCCTGGAGCAGCACGTGGAGCTGCTGCTCAGCACCGGAGCAGATGTGTTGGCCACAAATCAGGAGGGGGAGACCCCTCTGAACGCTGCCTGCTCCGGGGCCGAGAGACCCTCTGAGGCCGGGCGCTATCTACGAGTGGTCCAAAAGCTGCTGGCTGCAGGAGCTGATCCCAGAACTGCAGGCAGGAAGCAGCACACCCCCCTGCACAACGCCTGCGCCAACTGTACTCCCAGGATTGTGGACGTCCTCCTGCTGCATGGAGCCCGGCCAGATGTTGCCAACTGTGCAGGATACACACCGATGGACTGCCTGCTGCAGGTAGCTCAGAGGGCTGGAGGGAAGGACGTTTAGAAAGTGATTGATCAGATTTTTTTTTTTTTTTAAGCTTGGGTAGTGGGATTAACTATTTTCTGCTTGTTCTTTAAGGCGGTTGAAGATTACCCCGGCCACCAACCAGAAGCAATAGCACGGTCACTTCTGAACCATGGAGCTCAGCCTGTCTCACCAAAGGTTAAAAACACACTGATACATGAACAAATGATACTATATCAAAGCAGATATGCTATTATATATCATTATGTGATGATGTTATTACCAAGAAAGCTTCAAAAAAGGGAATCGCGGGGGAAGGTTGAACAATGTCAAGTCACATTTTCAGAATGGAAATTCCAAACTCCAAAAAAATGTAGCACCAGAAATCTACCAATCAAAGGATTCCATAAAGGAGATATATCAAATAGAATACTTCCAGTAAGAAACGTTTAAGTATGTCAAAATAGTGGATGAAGCAAGATAGCAAGCAGACCTTGAGAAACTTGGATGGACATTTCTGTTCAAAGTTTTCCTAGCCATTATATACCAAATTATTAAACTACAAATTAATTGGCAGATTATTTGATGAGGAAATGATCAGTACTTGCAGCCCTACTAAATAGTGTTTTGAAGTTCCTTTCTCCTCTCTCCAGATGTTGAAGCAGTGTGTCCTCTCTCCTGCCACTCTGGAGGTGATGCTGAACTCGTACACATTGATCCCTCGCTGTGCGTGGATGGACTCTCTGTCCACGGAGATATATGAGGTAAATAAACCGTTTAATCTCCTCTTCCTCCTTTTGTTTATCATCCTGTGATCTAAAGTGTTTTTGTCTGTCTTTTTGCTGCCTCAGGAGCACAAATCTTTCTTGGACTTGGTGCGTCAGCGGACCGGCCAGCCTCGCTCTCTGCAGCATCTCTGTCGCTGGGCTTTACGCCTGCGCCTCGGAGCCCGGTGTTTCCCAGCGGTCAGTGAACTGCACATTCCCAGCTCTCTGAAGGACTATCTGCTTCTGAGTAACGACGGGACGCTCCAGTGACTTCATCCTGTACTTTTATTTGAGATAACAATAACCTGTTTCTGTTACTCTTTTCTTTAGTCATGCTTCTTTTTGTCAAATTCAAATACTTTTCAGGTTGAGTTTGTGTAAGGAAAAAAAGTATAATTTGACCTCCTGTTTGAGTATTTACTTTTTATATATTGTGTATATTGGTTGTTACAATTGTTTTAACAACAATTTCGACAATAAATTGCTTGCACAACACTTGTGAAATTAAATTACTGTTTCGATGTGATGTGCAATCAAAAATAAGCTTACATGCATAACTTTTAAATTAAATTAAATATCATATGGGAGTTATTCACCACTACCAATAAAACTACTACTACTCAAAACATTAGCAATAACATACTTTTGTTATTTTTAGCATTTTATATTTGTACTGGATACACAAGTCGATCAGTATTCAAATAGATAAATGTTACTTTATACTTCTACATCACTCCAATTCCAAGGGAAAAACTTGCTGCACTACATTCATTGTATTTCAACTGAACTTGTAACATACAGTAGTTTACTAGATTAACATTTTAAAAACAAAACGTGGTCATTTTATAACGTACAGTATGACCCATTGTAATTGATTAAATATAAATTATTTATCAAATAATGCAAATTAGCATATTAGCATATTAGACATTAGTATTGTCAATTATGTAGGCCTATCTCAATGCTTATATTGATTTAGAAATAAAATGTTTTAAAATTAATTGGCAAGAAAGCAAGTTTCTCAATAGTTTACCTAACTACACTACTTTAGCAATTGTATTTAGTTACATTACACCGCTTTTTATAGGTCCCCAAATCACCAGCAAGGTAAATGCCAACTATTTGATATCTAGAGTTGTTATTGTATGAGCAGGTGGAGCAACAGGCGTGACCCGTCTCCAAAACAAGCGCACCCAACTGCCCGCGATGACGTCACGCCGTCTCGTCGCCTCTCTGTTTGTTATGTGTTTTTTAAGGAGCAGCTGCTAACTGCTAGCATTGAGCCTCGTCTTTAAACATGCTTTGAATACACATAAACAGCTGGCAGGTAAGATTGTTTAAAACCAATAAAACACAGACGTTCGCCCTAGCTCTGTGTTCAGTTTGAAAACTGTTGCGACTAAAACAAAAGCGAGTAGCGAGGTCGCAAACAGCCGAAGGTCGTTTTTTTTAGCTATAAAGGTAGGCTAGCTTGCAAGCTAACTTAGCTCATTAACTAGCCACATAAACTACAGCATAACAAGTTAGTAGCACATGTTTCATTACAGCACATTTGGGTTTCCTGAATATTGAGTGTATTGACTAACGTGGCATACAGAAATCCCTGTTGACACGTCTTTAAACAGCTGGGTGTTAGGACTTACTTAGCTTCACGGCTTCAAACAGCTGTTGACCAGCCCCGATGGTTCGCTGCTGCGGAGCTTTATGTAACTTTCACACATTAAAAAACTCTTGTGACTTTTACAAATGGTAATTCTTCGCTAAAGATTATGAATGTCCTTGCAAACAAAGCATGATTGTGTAATTAATGAGTTCAAAATGCTGCGATACAATGTGTTTACATGAAACCCAGTTTATCGGTGTCTTGTGTAAAGAATCGATGTGACTTCGTTCAGTTAATCAGAATCTAGCTTTATTATTGCTGAAAGGTCATAACGTTTCTTTTTTATTGATCAACTATTGCTTATCCTTTTTAAAAACAGAAACCGGAAGTAAAGTTTTCTACTGTCATCATAAAAGGCCATGTTCTGACGTTTGGATGAAATGTTCTTTATTTCGGGCAATTTTATGTTAGATTCAACCCAACAGAAAAATAGCCAACTTTTATGAATCGTTTAATAATTTAACTAACTTTCCATGCAGAGAAAACAGAATATCTGTAACGTTGTTATTGAAATAACTTGATAATATCGTGTGAATTATTATATTGGTAAAAAACTATAAATTATACATAAAACCAGAATATATTTCCATCAATGTAACATTTAGTTTGTTAGAATGTTCCCATAATATGTGATAATGTTGCATGCTGGATAAGGCTTGCTAAATTGTGGCACACTTTGATTTGGCGGTGTATAACTAAACGTGTGTTGTGTCTGTTTGGAGGACAGAGATGGCAGTGTGTGCACTGACCATGCTGGACGGGATGGAGACTGAGGTGATGGTGGCAGGCGGGGTGTTGCTCCTGGTCCTGGCCCTCGTCTTCGCTTGGCTCTCGACTCACGTGGCCGACCGGGGCGACCACATCCTGGGCACCATCCTCACCGTGGGGGCTCACGCCTCCCTGATCGGACTGGGGGGCCACGAGAGCTACAGCGGAGGGTCTCCCAGCACAGACACCCCAGAGCAGCAGACTCCCCCGGCCTCTCAGGAGAACAAGCCGGACGACGGGGAGTCGGGGACCGAGAGAGGAGAGGGGGAGGGGACGGGGGAGGGAGCTGAGGGGGTGAGGGCTGATCTCCTGCTGGACATACAGAGCAAGCAACCCCAGGCTGGAAGACTGCACACTTCAGATGACGAGGATGATGACGATGATGAGGATGAGGATGATAATGAGGGGCAGGAGGAAATAAAAAAAATTACAGACCATATTCCAGTGTTGTCCAGCACCGTCTCCCCCCCCACCACCACGGCCACCTCCATCTCTGTCCGTCTAAAGTTTTTAAACGACACAGAGGAGTTAGCTGTTGTCGAACCGCAGGATACAGTGGGAGTGCTGAAAAGGTAAAACAACCCCAAACATCCACCTGCAGACTTCAAGTAAAAACTGCCATAGTAGATAGATTACAGTTTAGGAAATGCTTGGCTTTCTTGCAGAGGGATAGGAAAGGAAAACAGACATTTCTACCTGTTTTTGGTCCGTGAATACAGTGTAAAACTCAGTATTTTTAGAAATGTTGTTTTCAATGTATACATGTAGACAGTGTTTTGTTGGGATGTGCACGATATTGGTTTTTTGAAACCGATACCGATAACTTCCTGCTTCTCAAGACCGATAACTAAAAGAAAATTACGCCGCCAATTCTTTTAACGCGATTAACGCATGTGTATTTTTTTTTACCTTGGCCGCCCCGTAGTTTCAGAGCGCATCGAGTTTAAAATACCATCTACAAGCTGATGCTGCTGACAGCCCCGCTCCTGCCGCCCGCTTATGGCAGACCACACTTCCACGCTCACCGGTAGGCACCGACTGGCCATCTGGAGGACCGGGAGGGTGTGTGTATGTGTGGCTCGAGCGAGCGAGAGAGAGACCTTACGTGCATTGTTGTTGTTAGCATCTGGTGCTAGCTAGCTGCGCTAACGGATATAAGGAGCTGTTTAAATGAAAACAGAGGAGCGACATTTCGCCACAACTGCGCCGAGCACTTGACTTGATGCAGGAAGCCAGACAGTGGGACATTGTATGAAAAGTCAGCACACTCAGCAACATGATTGTAGAGTCCAGGCAGCTCCGGTTCGAGCATAATGCCTTGAGTTGCACATAGCTCCAACGCGCGCGCGCGCACACACGCGCACACACACACACACACACACACACACACACACACACACACACACACACACACACACACACACTGTATTGTATTATTGTCTTAGTACGCTTTTAACACACCATCGTAGCGATGGCGATGTTTCAGGTGACTGATCAGGTTCGAAGTATTAGGGAGCGCTGGATTTGTGAAGAACTCCCCTCTTCCTAAACCACTAATACCACAGTACTGGCAAAACGGGAGGAGCCGAGTGAAAAACAAGCGCCCCTCATCCCAATCCACCCACACCGCAGTATTTTTTCTTACCCAAAAAATATATTGTATATTATCGGGGCTATTAATACTGGTATCGGGTTTATCGGGATGACGTCATAATTCCTAATATCGGACCGATAATTATCGTGCATCCCTAGTGTTTTGGCTTGTCTCTTCGGAGAACTTTCCTATGTGAGGCTTTCCAGCATTGAACGACAGAGCCGGCAAAAATAGTGCAAGTTGTAACTTTGCTATTAGGAATTTGTACATGATTAAAAATAAATATAGTTCCCCTTCTTGTATATTGAGCTTCAGAAGGGAATGTTATTGTTTTCCCAGCAACCAAGCTAATAAGTGAATGTCCAAAAATGCTGTACTTGTCCATTAAGATGTGTTTTCGTCTCATTTCTGCTCCAGCAAATACTTCTCAGGTCGAGAGCATCAAATCAAACTGATCTACCAAGGCCAGCTGCTGCAGGATCCCAAGAAGACCCTGTTTTCCCTAAACATCTCACAGAACAGCGTGATCCACTGCCACATCTCCCAGGCCATGCACGAGGACCCTCCAGAGGAAGGGGCTCAGCCTGGGGCGGGAGCTGGGTCCGGGGTCTCGGGGGGATTCAGGGCTGCTGGAGTAGCCATAAGCACCAGCAGCCTGGTAGTGCCCGTGTTCGTGGTGATACTGGCCGTGGTGTGGTACTTCCGCATCAACTACAGGCAGTTCTTCACGGCGCCCGCGACCATCTCCCTCGTGGGAGTCACTGTGTTCTTCAGCTTTCTGATATTTGGGATGCACAGCCGCTGAACAGACCGGGAGAAAGCACACACACTTACAGCTGAATGTTGTGAGTAGAATACAAATAACTATAGCAGGGGGCGGCACCTGGAGAGACGGACTAATCCAAATGGGCTCAGTGCAGATCCAACAGCTGATTGGATCCCAGCAGTGTGTGAGTGAATGATAGTGTGTGGGTGGCTAGGTGAGCCTGTTTGTGCATGTACCAAGATGAAACAGCAGATGAGTGATTGTACAGTATATGTGGAGTAAATAATAATCTGCATTGAGTGAAGAACTCCTCTCCAAACATGACTTAGTGGTGCACACCATGTTGTAAACACTCATGGCTTTATCTTGTCCGCTCTTTTATTGTTACTAAAGATTCAAGATGCTATTTTGTCCGTCTTTGTTTTTTAGGCCACTGTTTGTGTAGAAAAATAGTATAATTATACTAATAGATGCAAGACTCTAATACTCTTGGGAACCACTCACTGTTGTGCTGTGTGTGCCAGTTTTACTACCAATATATTGTGTTATTTGAACTGCAAATATGGACGGGCTGAAAATGTAAGATCTTTTTTTGCTGAAAAACTTGCTTTAGAAATAGGCTAATTTAAATAATCACTAGACATGGAAATAGACACTTTTTGAGATGATATTGTAAATATATTGTGTATTTTCTGTAAATAAAATGATAGAATGAATCAGATGAACCTGCATCTGGCACTTAAAGATTTGGAGGAACCCTCCTGATTATGCTGGACTGCTCTGGCTTCAGTGATGTCTCAAATTAAAGCATTTCAAACCAAACGTGTCTCAGTATTTGTTTGTAGGCTAAAGAAGTAAGCCTCGGGGTTTGATTTGTTTTTATTCATATACAAACACCAGTATGCATTTAAGTGACAAAACTGATCACATTATGATCATCCACACATGCACAGAAATGTTTTGGAAACTCACAACATCACGTTCTTTGTAATTGCACTCGTACTCAACACAGATACACAAAGAGCCACAGCACAACATCAGTTGTTCGCTTCATCCAAGAAAAGTGGCTTAAGAATCGAAATCACACCAAGCACAGCATCTCAATAACAGTTCATTTATCTTTAGTGCACGTCACAAGACTTTACTGGAAAATATTCAAAAGGTTTCCACAGACCATAACAGAAGCCAAAGGAGTAACCATACTGGAAATAAATCAAGCTTTGACAGATTGTCACGTTCATTACATCTGAGAAAAATTCATGTACTTGGCTTTAGGGACTGTACCAAAATGACTCGAGTGGGAAGGGGGGGGGTTCATTTGAGCCACCAATGAGTGAATCAGACTCTGGCAGCACTTTCATCTTTCCTGTTATTAAAAACTGAGTTGTTGTAGCAAGTTGATCCTGACAAGGAATCACAAAAAGGTGCATCTTTGTGATCGATGCAAAACATTTATTTTCCACATATAAGAGAGGAATGAAATTAAAATGTTGTGGGTCGGGAAAAAGTGTTTCCTGCCTTTGCAAAAACATCAGGCAAAATTAATCAAATTCAGAAAAGGATTTCTTGAGAAAGAAGTGAATACAATGTGAAAAAAGCAAAAGTATTCATGGTCGTTTACGGTTTGAAAAGTAGTAATTGTCGTACAGTCCCTTAGTTTTGCAGCATTGATGTCCATATATATATACACTAACAAAGTACATCCTTCTGCTCACCTATGCACTCCTTACTAAAATTATTTCTGAAACTGTAAAGCCTTTGGGTTTAAATATAAGACACAAATAAAGAAAGCTTCTTTAAAATATCAACTGTGAAAAGTACAAGATTAGTAAAATAGTGCATCTGACCTCTAAAGCATGTCATTTATCTTACAACTTCAGAAAATGATATAAGCTCACAGACTTATTAGTCATGATCCTGAAAGACAAACAGAACTGCATCGCTTAATGAATTTGATCTCTAAGCAGAAATTCAGGGAAAATATACAAGAAACGTTTTTGTTTTTTTAAAGGAAAGAAAGTTACGTTTGATTCACGATGACTTTTCCCTCTCACGTGTCATACATACATGCACTGTACATGTGTGGCTCATGAAATATCAAAATCTGCATGAGCACACAAACTAAATACACACCACTGTACAGGCAAACAAAAAGTTAAATATATTTTTGATGTAAACAAAGAGTTAAATATATTAAATGGCACACGTACTATCTTAAAAATTTCACATTCTAGGATGCATAGTTTTATAAAAATATAAATGATCACACACGCACACTATTACCACACATACACTAGGCGAAAAAGTGCGTTGAAACTGAATGCCAGTCAGCTGACAGACACACTCACAACTGTGCAATACAATGCTAGAATTAAAAAGCCACTGATGAAAACACCTGTGTCAAATGCTGGAATAAAAGCAGTCAAAGTCATCATGTCTCCTCCAGACTGAGTTAAGTTGTGGGTTAAGTTAAGAGGGACAGGTCACAGAATTGCCAACAATAAGCAAACAAAGTAGGGGCAACAAAAGCCATTCCTGACTGACTACAGCTAATAAAAGATGTTCAATCGACTTCCTGTAAAGGGGGGACAATTTTGAGACGTCTAATGGGCCTTTTCAGAGCACATATTTTGATAAGTCTTAGCAGGAAAAGCATAGGTTTAATAATTGTGTTACCATAGCTATGTTCATTATCATCATCATTATTTTAGATTAGACCTGTGGTTTTCCTGATATATCATGTCAAAATACCTGCAGTGGAAAATAAAATAAGTAAATTATATATATATATTAAATGTGATCCAATATTTTTTATAAATATATAATATTGTACCACTCAGTTTTATTTGTAAACGGTACTGTAGCTGATAGGTATAGACACAGAGTGTGGCGAGGGTGTCATTTGGATAAAAAACATCTTAGATTTGTGAAGCCAAAACTATGAGACAACATTCCAGTAAAAATCTCAAATAATCTTTGAGATAAAACATGGAAATATTGTGTATTTCTTTTTTTTGCCAATAAACCACATGACTTCCCTGTAGTGGGCCTGTTAATGCAGGTAAGAACAGCAGGACTGAATGCTCTGAGAGCTTATGCTAGTTCAGGTCATCATAGATACTGGAGATAGAGGGGGCTGAGAGTTTTGGCCTCTTTTTTTTTATCGATAAGCTGATATTACTCTGAGAGCTGCTGCTGCTGCCACCACCTCCTCCTCCAGTCAGACTCACTCCTCCTCCTAGTCCTCCTAGTCCTCCTAGTCCTCCTCCTAGTCCTACTCCAACACCTCCTACTACAACTCCACTGTTCAAACCGAGAGAAGTCCTTTTCTTCTTCTTGGGCCTCTTAGAATCTGAATGGTTGGTGCCTGTGAGACAGAAAAAATGTGTCCATCAGTGGTCTTTACGTAAATAAAGAACATTATTTAAAAAGACATAGTTTAACCCAATTAAAAACAACTACTTTTCCCCTTACCAGTACTAGCCTACAAAGGCTAACCACAGTGGTCAAACTAATTCAAAGTTGCAGTTGTGACTGTAGTTAAAACTTTGGATTTCAATATCTTGTGAGAAAATGTCCATTGTTCAATATTGTTCTGTTCTAAAGAAACAAGGGTGCAAAACATGGCAGTAACAACAAAGTCGAATCAGAATCAACGGTCAACTGCAGTAACTGCTCACATCGAGGTCTGTAGATCCTCTTGAGCAGCCGAGTCATGTTCAAATGTGTTTTTGGGCAGCAAGTGCCACCTAGTTCCATTATATTCAAGAGAAGGCAGACATCTACTGTATAGCCGGGCACATATCTCCAACACCAGTCACACCGAAACACTCTAGCACTTTATTAGAGAGAAACAATAAGTACGTTCTGATTGTGGGCTGAACTGTCCCTTTCATTGAATGCATTCCTTACTGGCTTTCGATGAGGCGGAGTCAGTGGGTGAGATATCGGGGGAGTCCTCCCATTGCAGGCGGCTCATCAGGGTCTGTCCGTCAGGAATGTCAAAACTCTCGCTCTCCACCACAGCGTCAGGATCAGGCAGCGACGGCCTGTCAGGAAACACAGACACTGTCTGTTACTGGGGGGAACAAAACTATAAAATAAATTCCATATATTCATAATAGTAGTAGTACTTAATAAACATTCAAAAGGGCTGTAAGATATCTACAGCACATTAACATCAAAATCAATCGGACATAGGATTATCTTTTTTCTCCTCACCTACTGGCATTTTTAATCGCCAATGTTTTCTGAATTGTAATATGGTACCATTGTACTTAGGCCAGTGAAACAGTAAATCAATTCAACTTTCTCAAAAATAGGTAAAATATAATATACATTTTGTAGACTTTGATGAAGCCTTTAAAAAACGTTGTTTTTGTTTTTTTTGTTATTAGAAAACCAGATTTCTAAGGGTGAATATTAGTTTGGTTTTTTTAAAGTAAAAATGAAATTGTATTCTCTTCACAGCAAGGCGTTCATGATGAGAATTTCAACCATAGGATAATCTCAAATTGATTCAACTATATTAACAACATTTTTATTATCACAAGCTTGCAGTCATATGGGTTTTGTGGTTGAATGTCGTGTCTATAGGTGGCATAGAATTGCCTGCCCAAAGGATGCAGGAACCCCCACAGAGTTTGGTGAATCACATGCGGGCCGGCAAAAATCCCCTGGTGATAAAATAAGACCTTTTGAAATGATAAAGGGTCATCAGCTCAATTCTGTTATCACTTGTTAGAGGATGGACACAACTCTGCCTTTGTGAAGGAGCTGTTACTCTCAGAACATATGGCCCTTTCCCAAAGTGTTCACAACACTGACCAGCAGCAGTGTTCTGCTCGTCATACAAACAGTGAACTGTATCAGCAAACACCTGCACCATGAGGGTCACACAACACACACAAACATGAATTTGTTAGGCACACTTGTGTGTGAGGGGGACACTCACGCGGACGGGCCCAGGAGGAACACCCTGACGGCCCTCCTCTGTTCGTCCGAGTGCTGGGGACACCGCGGAGACCTGGTGGTACACAAGGTGGCATTAGAAATCCCTGACTCAGCGTCATGCATCGCCCCGACTGCCTGCATGCAGCCACAGGGGGGACGAACGGGCTGCTGCGGACACAACTAGTGACCAATCGGACGGGGCGGAGCAGGGGATAATGTTATGAAATGTTAGAGCTAGGTCACTGACGGGGTCCTGCATGGTCTACCTAAAAGTATGTGTAAATCTGTATTGTTTCGAGGAGAAAACAATTCAATCACTAGTCCAGCAAAATAAACGCATGTTGCCACTTGTGTACCCCTGAGTTAGTCCCACCACGCATGATCATTTTCATACAGAGGAAAATGATCAAGTTTCCAGATTTAACATGCAACCACAACATTAGTTTTTGAGACACAGTTTCACAAAGGGGGCAGACATAAAGACACTAACCTCCAAATTGGGATTCAACAACATGGTTTATCCGACATAACGCCAGGCGCTACAGGAACTGAAGCTACCCAGCACAATCACGGATATCAGCACCATAAAATAAGTTTATCGTGTTCCCACCAGTTCCTCTATGTGCCAGTAGATTCTACAGTAATTACCTGGTACACATCTTCTTGGTGTGCTCGGAGATCACCCCACATTGCTGTAGAAACAAACACAACCTGAATGATCGGCTTGATTAAAACAGGATGATAGTAAAAACTATTGTTGTGAGAAGTAAAGAACAGGAAATAAGTGAATATGTTTGGGTTACGCACCGTTGTTAAAAGGGATCGGACTTCATCAGGGCCTAAAGTTTCATAACTGATGCCGGTATTATAGTTGTACTAAAATTAAAGACGGACAAAAACACATTATTAAAACTTAGCACTGAGATGCAAAACAAGAAGGAAGAACTTTGAGGTCTTACAGGAAATGAAACACGGAAAGTCACCTTGTAAGGCTCTGTACTGACGCCGCTCCCAAGGTCACCTGGAAAAGAAGATAACTGTTGATTCTCTTTACTTTGACAACATTTATAAAACTGTCACAAATATGATCAAAATAAGATGTCAAGTGTCAATAAACGGTTTCCAACCACTTCAAGTTATATACTTTGAAACCATCTTACAGCCCTTTAGATTTAGATTGGCTCCTCGCTTCTGAAAAAAACTCTTGATCAATACACTTAAAGAATTGATATTTTCACAGTTCCGCTGTGCAACATTAACTGCATACAAATCCAGTAGTAGGCCTGAAAAGATTGCCAAACCCTTCCAATGTTGTACATCTACAAAGCTACTGCGTGTATAACCTCTTTACGCTGACAACCAGTGTTCAGATCCTACTTCCTGTGACTGAGGAAACTGTGGGTACAGAACGTCCTGAAAAAAGCTTATGTTTCCAGACTGATGAACGGACACGGTCCAGGATCAGTGCAGATTCATTTCAAACATTTATACCACAATATGAGAGGCACATGGAGCAAAACTTCACCAATACACAAGAAGCTAAATAGGCTCACCATTTTTATGTTTTATAGATTTGGATCTTCTTGGAGAATTTTGACTCTGCACAAAGAAAATAATTCGGATAAGATTAAACTCATTTTACATATTTAATAACATCTTCAAAAGGGAGAACAAACAAAAATACCTTATCAGACTTTCTCTTCTTGGCTGTGGTTTGGAAATAAGATGTTTGTTTACTATATGAAATTAACCAGGGGTTTTATTTTTAATTTATGAATGAGCGGAAAAACATTCTCACCTTTTTTTTCTGCCCCATACGACCAGTCGTTATCATTGAGATCATCGTTGTCTTCCTGATCACTCTCTGATTTGCTCATGTTATTATTGCTGGCTAGCCTGTTGAAAGATAAAGACAGAAAATAATCAAACCATCTGACAACCTTGGCATCACTGGCACAGCTCTGTCATGGTTTCAGTCCTATCTATCAACCAGGTCTCAGTTTGTTAGCATCAGCGGCTCATCCTCCCCCTTGGCCCCAGTCAACCATGGTGTCCCCCAAGGCTCCGTGCTTGGTCCCCTACTTTTCACCATTTACATGCTCCCCCTTGGCCAGATCATACGTCAATTCGGTCTCAATTTCCACTGCTACGCTGACGACACTCAGCTCTATCTCAGCACCTCACCATCCGCCCAGCTCCCTCCACAGTCTTTGGTCAACTGTCTCCATGCCATAAAAACCTGGATGACAGCAAATCTACTCAAACTCAACAGTAAGAAGACTGAGCTCATGGTTGTGGCCCCCAAAGCACTGCTCCTGAAGGTTGGGGATCTCCTCCTCCACATTGACGGCTGTTCCATCTCCCCGTCTCCCGAAGTCCGTAACCTGGGTGTCATCCTTGACTCCACTCTCTCATTTCAGTCACACATCAAATCCGTCACTAAGTCTGCCTTCTATCACCTCAGGAACATCTCCCGTCTACGACCATCACTCTCTGATTCCGTGGCCGAGACCCTCATTCATGCATTCATCTCCTCCCGGTTGGATTACTGCAACGGAGTCCTGTTCGGGGTTCCCAGTAAAGCCCTGGACAGGCTCCAGTATGTGCATAACTCGGCTGCCAGGGTGCTCACTCACACCAAGCCCTGGACAGGCTCCAGTATGTGCATAACTCGGCTGCCAGGGTGCTCACTCACACCAAGCCCTGGCAGCACATCACCCCCACCCTGATCCACCTCCACTGGCTCCCAGTCAAGCACCGTATCACCTATAAACTCCTTCTTCTGACTTACAAATCCCTCCATGCCCTCGCCCCTCAATACCTGTCTGACCTTCTCCGCTACCACACTCCATCCCGGAAGCTAAGATCATCTGGACAGGATCTCCTCTCCACCCCCCGCACCAGGTTGCAGACTTTTGGTGACAGAGCCTTCAGTGTGGCATCCCCCACCCTCTGGAACTCTCTCCCCCCCGAAATCCGCAGTGCCCCAACCCTGGACATTTTCAAAAAAGCCCTCAAACGCACCTTTTTACCAAGGCTTTCCCCACTGTATAGTTAGTTTAATAGGTTTATTTTTCCGCTACTTCCCCCCCCCACCCCCTTAACCTGTCTGCCTTTTTTCCCCTACTCCCCCCCCCCTACCCGACTTGTAAAGCGACCTTGGGTTTCCTGAAAGGCGCTATAAAAATATTATATATTATTATTATTATTATTATTAACATACCTTTTTCAATACAAAGTCTGTTCTGAATGACCTTTACCTACCTGCGGTTTGCAATGCGACTGCTGTTTCGTCCCATGCCGAGACATTTCTCCAAATGCGGGGCGAAGCGAGAAGCTGCTATCAATCTTTTGCAGTTTGGGCACTCGCACTCTTTGTTTTTCCACTGATTGTACACTTGGCCAAATATGTCCACGCCTGGCTGATCCACAATTTCTAGAAGAGTAATAGAAAAAGGCATATGCTGTAAGGATACACACCAGAGGAAAATGCATATGGGGCAGAAGAAACTGAAAGACATGACACCAACCAAACTCCTTCATGCTCTCTTGGTCTGTTTCATCCAAGAAAAAATAACCCTGTTTCACAGCACGATGCACCTCAAAACACAGGCCCAAACAGGCATCATCCACCAGCTCAGAGTAGATGTCATGGACCAAGGCCTGTAAGTTTAAAATACCAAATTCAACGGGATGACACATAAACCCATGAAAGACCAATATTGTTCTTTGGGTGACAGTTAAAAGTGAATTAGGTATATATTATCTCACCTCCAGCCTGGTGTTGTCTGGGCCTGACAGGGGCATATCCTCCATTTTCATTTGCAAAATCTGTATGGGAAATCTTGACAGCAAGGTAATAAGATGCTGACCTGAGGATTATAAACAAACAGAAAAGAACATTTGTACGATCACTCTGTCATCTAGTGTCTAGTTCATTGTCAAACTGATACTTATAATACTTACTTTTAAGGGAGATGTTAACAATTGTTTCAGATATGTCTTCAATCTATTGAAAAAAATAGAGAAAATATATAAACTAATGAATTAGATGGGTCTTAATTGCTCGCCAGAGGTAACATTCAGTTCAATAAAGTGTATAGTAGTAATATTGTATAACATAATATGTATAGTACAGCAATTTAACAAAGAACATTAACTTATATACACTAGTAGTATAGTATGATGTACTAGTTATATTCAATAATATACTGTACATTAATAAAGCTAAACTGTATCATTTGACATCAATATAAAAATGATAGGCAAGGAAAGGCAAGGCAAGGCAAGGCAAGTTTATTTAGATAGCACCTTTCAGCACCAGGCAATTCAAGGTGCTTTACAAAAATGAAAGACATTCAGACAAAGGCATTTCAAAATAACAATAATAATGATAGAATGTAGTGGCTCAAAATATTGCGTTTGTATTTTAAAATAATGATTTCAGTACCTCAAAAAACTACTTGGTATCTCAAAATAACGCTAAACTCTTATTGAGAAGAATATTTCCCATTAAAATGACTTAAAATGATTTTCCATTACAAAGGTAACGTTAAGTTTCCATTTTACTTTTCTTTTACTCGCGGTAATAGGCTTCCATAATAAACACTGCAAGAATAGCTATAATTTAAAACACCCATCAACATAATGTTGCAAACGGCTAACGTATGTAGGACACAACTGCAATATTAATGGAGGAAAGGATGACAGTTGTTAGCAATCTGAGCACTGTTATTACTTTACTTTGCACTGTTGGCATTTGATAGTTAGCCCAGCTACTCTATAAGCTAGTTTGATGAAAGAAAGACAATTCTGGCATATTGATTGAATTCAATATTCGGATACAATGTGATGTTATGTTTCCAATTTCACACGATAAAATGTTTCCTCTTACCTTAGCCTGAAACAGGCAGTTTCTCCGAGGGTAGCACTAGCAACATCTCTGTGTCAGTCAACCCACATACAACTATGTTAATAAGAAACCTGCACTTCAGGTACGTCCATGTTCTATCTTTTAAAGATCCTGTATTAAAATGTTTGATGTCGCAGGTGTCCGATACATTATCGCTACAAGCCTGCTTCACACAGAGGAGGCCAACAACGACGAACTAAACACAAAACACAAAAACAACTGTTTTCCGGTTTTAACCTTCAAAATAAAAGCCTTCTGATTACGAGCTGTCAAATGTTTATTTAGCGGAAACATTCTTAATTTCCAGAGGTCATGGAAATACTTAGATATATTCTACTTCAATATAGTAGCATGTAAAAATACTTTTGGATTTAATATCTGAATTAAAATTATCTTTAAAGACTCGTTTGTGACGCAGCTGAGTCCTCAAAGATGACTTTATTTTGAAGTTTCAACCATTGTGCAACCGGACTTACTGACACATTTGACGCATGTCGGGGAGGTTTACTCATAGGCTGCAGTCGGATAGTTTAAAAATCAGCTCCTAAATTCTAAGGCTGCAGTCGGATAGTTTAAAAATCAGCTCCTAAGTTCTAACCCTATCGTCTATTCCTTGACCTCTGAGTGAAACGTCACGGGGTTAAGGGATAGTGGATAGGAGAATTCAAAAGGACTTAGGAGAAGAGACTGCGGTACTTTAGAGAATCCGAATGCACTTTCACTATCCGACGTGTTTATGATGCGCCAGCGGACGTCATTGTGTGCGTCTGCTGCTGTGGGGAAACTATGGAAACCACAGTTTTCTATACAGCGGACTACAACATGGATGTTTAATAAGAACGAGGGACTGCTGTGAACTCATCTAGAGACTCTGCTCCGTGCTCTGATGCTGCTGCTTTGCTTTATGAACGTGGACAACAGAGAAACATATTCTTCATGACCAAAGTTGGAATTGAAATAAAAAAGGAAAGTGAAACTTATGCTCGTCACCCTCTCCCTCCGGTCCACATTAATACAAATGATCCCAATACGTATGATTGTATGAACTAAAGATCTTAAAATCAATACAGATGTATTTATTATAAACATTAGTCCTTAACATCTATCACTGTGTATATCACCATTCAAACATCTTTTAAAAGTTGAACAAACCCCACACAGCTCAGTAAAGACTGAAATGTTGACTTTATTTGATAATTTCAGTGAAAACTAACGTTCATATTTCTCTTTTTGATTATAATACTGATGAACGTTCAAAACAAAGCACTTTGGCAACTTACCACCTATGTTTTAAAATGCTTAATAAGCACCGTAACTTTCATGATATCATTTCTCGGTCATAATCGGTTGTTTCCGTGAACGGCCGACTGTTGAGTGACGGCAAATGCTGCGGCTGCAAGGCATTGTGGGGCAGCATTTTCGCTTCTCCTGTCGGTTAGGGAGGTCCAGTGGTTCCTAAGCTAAAGGAGGTTATAAAGGAAGTTTGAAACCTCCTTTCCTATCATTCTCATCATTCTAGAGAATTCGAACGGCACTTATCATGGCTGCCACTGAGGGACTTCCGGGTCATTTCACTCCTTTAGGAAGGTTCCTAAGCTAAATGGACTATTCGACTTCAGCCCGGTACTTTAGAGAATCCGAATGCACTTTCACTATCCGACGTGTTTATGATGCGCCAGCGGACGTCATTGTGTGCGTCTGCTGCTGTGGGGAAACTATGGAAACCACAGTTTTCTATCAGCGGACTACAACATGGATGTTTAATAAGAACGAGGGACTACTGTAAACTCATCTAGAGACTCTGCACCGTGCTCTGATGCTGCTGCTTTGCTTTATGAACGTGGACAACAGAGAAACATATTCTTCATGACCAAAGTTGGAATTGAAATAAAAAAGGAAAGTGAAACTTATGCTCGTCACCCTCTCCCTCCGGTCCACATTAATACAAATGATCCCAATACGTATGATTGTATGAACTAAAGATCTTAAAATCAATACAGATGTATTTATTATAAACGTTAGTCCTTAACATCTATCACTGTGTATATCACCATTCAAACATCTTTTAAAAGTTGAACAAACCCCACACAGCTCAGTAAAGACTGAAATGTTGACTTTATTTGATAATTTCAGTAAAAACTAACGTTCATATTTCTCTTTTTGATTATAATACTGATGAACGTTCAAAAAAAAGCACTTTGGCAACTTACCACATACGTTTTAAAATGCTTAATAAGCACCGTAACTTTCATGATATAATTTCTCGGTCATAATCGGTTGTTTCCGTGAACGGCCGACTGTTGAGTGACGGCAAATGCTGCGGCTGCAATGCATTGTGGGGCAGCATTTTCTCCTCTCCTTTCGGTTAGGGAGGTCCAGTGGTTCCTAAGCTAAAGGAGGTTATAAAGGAAGTTTGAAACCTCCTTTCCTTTCATTTGGAGAATTGGAACGGCACTTATCATGGCTGCCACTGCCACTGAGGGACTTCCGGGTCATTTCACTTGGTTAGGAAGGTTCCTAAACTAAATGAACTATTGGAACGCAACCCAGATTTTCTGGCGGAGCTCACCCGCCGCCATCTTGCTACAGTTAACAGCTACTCTGGTACGCGCTATGGTAGCTGTTGTAAGGTGAATGATCTGCACCAAAATACTCTTAACTCGCTGAAATCTTGACTGATTCACAAACGGTTTGGTTTATTATCAACTTTATTAGCATGGCTATGATACAGGATGCTTGGACATGTTGAAATTGCAGCTTTTCTTTGTGTATGTGGTTGTATTTATTAGCTGGCTAATAACAAGAGGCTGTGAGTGAGACCTAGGCCCTTTCTCATTTCTCGAACTCCCCTCCTCGACTCCCCTCCTCGACTCCCCTCCTCGATACTTAGTCCCGCCCACAGGAGATGGGAGCGGAGGAGCCGAGGAGGGGAACCGAGGAGAGAGGAGGGGAAGCAGCAGGCAGTTAGAGAAATGAGAACTCCTCTCCTCTGAGTGGTCATTTTAAAGAGACGTCCATTAATGATGACAGGAGGCAGCAGCCCTCTGTCTGATGGACAGATGTGTTCATGACCACTTATATATTTACTTTGATTCATTCACAGTGCGGTGTCATGAGACAATAATGGCTACAGATGCGGACACACACACACATATATATGTATATATTTATATAAATATATACAATTTCAGAATCAAGCAGAGCACTCTCAAAATAACGTAACACTATCAGAGACTGGATATATCCCCCCCCCCTCTCTGGTCGCTACAATGTGGAAAATAAATTACGGGCCAAAAGTTGTATTTACAAGTATTAAAAGTAAGCAGAGGACACCAAACCAACTGAGACCTGTCTGTCCGCTGCATCTACGCACACACTGTACCACACACACCTACACCACACACACGCATATACAGCTCCTAAAACAGGCTACAGCCGTGGTGTATTTTATTGTGAAGCACTAAATGGTTTTAGAAAAATATCGACTCTTTGTTTGTAGATATCTACTAAACTAAAGCAAAAAGAGTAGGCCTGTTCTACTGAGTGATATATATTATACACACTGCTCTGCTTTCTGCACGGACCTCACAGCTGTTCTCACTGTAAACATCGCGTCGCGATGAAAGCAGTTAATAAAATAATATCCAGGGGATGCATGCAGAGCTGTCATTGGCTGAGATAAGTCCGGCCGTACGTCACGAGTCTTTGAAACATCTCTGTTGCCGGAAATGCATCCACGAAGCAGCCGTGGAGGACCGTGGAGGACCCATCAGTGTATCCTCGGTTAGAGCTCCTCCAGAGAGCCTCCTCGACGCTCGATCCTCGGTCCTCGAAGTGCATTTAGAGAAATGAGATGTCCTTCAACATGGCGCGCTGAAATTCATTTCCGGGTCACTACCGGAGGACCGAGGAGTCGAGGAGGGGGATTTGATAAAATGAGAAAGGGCCCTAGTATTACAAAGTTGACCCAGCAACTTTACACCAGTGGGAAAGGCAGAACTGCTCTTTCTTTTCAACATAATTAACATATTAAGTTACACATTATTTCTTCCAAGTGGTTTGGCTTGTTAAAAATATCTTACATTTAAATGCATTATGATATAGGAAATTGCTGGCTTTGTGTTTACAGAAGTACCTGACTATGCCTGACTTTTGTGCAGCCTACGGATGCTCTAATCCCCGTAGTCTGGAAACAAGAACCCGTGGAATCACCTTTCACGTGTAAGATATGACAATATTATGACTATAATTAGGATAATCGTTAATTACGATAAGATAAGATAAGACTTTATTCATCCCGAAGGAAATTGTTGTGCCAGAGTAACAAAATACAATAAACACAATAAACACAGCAGCAAAACTGTACACTAAAAGTGCAGCAAAAAGAGCAATTAAACATCCACAGACAACATTAAACGTAGAAACATAGATGGTCACACAATCAATGCATTTATTCACTAATACATACTTAGTGGATGGGGAGGCGTGTGGTGCAGTGGATAGAGCCTTGGTGTTGGGATCAAGGGGTCACAGGTTCAAACCCCACTGCAGTCAGCATAATTTGCTCCTGTGGGGACTGCCCACAGTATTGAGTATGTGAGTCGCTTTGGATAAAAGCGTCTAACAAGTGACATGTAATGTATGTACATTACAAGTCCTGCTACACAGGATCAGTGGGGCTATGTGAGATAATAGTATTACAAGATTGTTGTTGACCCAGCCTCTTTAGAATATGTTGCTACCATTTCTTTACACAATTATTTAATCTTTCTTTTGGACATCTTTTTTATAACTCTTAGTGTGGTTGTCTTATTCTTAAAGTATGTATGTATACATACTTTAAGTATGTATATGTATGTATATGTATGTATGTATACATACATACACACATACAGCATTTTCGAACGTTATCTGTGAACGTATAGCTGTGACTGAACGAATGAGGTCATCGGAGACATCGATATGCACTATGTGGACAGTGGACACCGCAGAACTTCAGGGACCTCTGGTTTCACCTGGTAAGTTCCTGTTTTGTGCAAGACAAAATGTGTCCCGCTCTATCGAAATCAGTCGGAAGTCGCAACGGCTCATTTCAGAATAAACGTGGATTTACGTAAAAAACTATTTTTTCAGGGTTCGGGTGTTTTGTTTGATTTTAAACAAACCAAGTCTTGGCTTTCAGAATATGAAACTTTTATTTCCAAAATCACACGATAAGTACATTTTTGAAGCTTGTGAAGGGACGAAGACAGGCACCTCTCACTCGCACTCTGCTCTTCCAGCAGCGCCGCCCCCCTCCCTCCGGCTGACATTATGAACGTAAGAGTAAAGTAATCATAGATAACACGGCAGGATCCTTTACAGTTTGTTTTCATCTGATTTAAATTAAACAGAGTCTTGGCTTTCAGAATATTAAACTTGTTTCGGCAAATTCAGATGATAAATATAACTTTGAAGCTTGTAACGGCATAATTACAAGCGGGGAACGGAGTCATTTAACGCCACAGCAGGCACAACAACAGCCGGTGTTTCTTGTGAGGGTTTTCCCCGGGAAACAAACACAATACACACAAACGCAAAAATACACAAACACACACACGCACACACGTATACACACACATTCGCGAGCTTCCCCTCCAAACGAAAATATCTTCCCTCCGTAGTATTTTGATCATTTGCTCCACTAATAATCAATCAGATCGATGGATTCCAGAGAAGAGGAAACTTTAAAGGCCTTTTTCTCAAAATGAGGACTCTGTGACAGTCATTATATAATGTGACATATTTCGCTTAATATTTGGAGTACAAAAACAATCCTGATATCATTAGAAAGCTAGGAATCTCCTCTTTCCAACCGTGTATACAACTCAAAATGTGTCTTCGGGTCAATGCGACTGATTTCGATGGAGCAGGTCACAAATGTCATTCAGTTTAAAATGTAGTAAATTAAAAGAGAAATGCTGTACATTTTAATAATAGGCCAAGACTAGTGAATTTTGGTAATGTATGCTTGACAAATAACTAAAGCTATTAATTTATGAAATTGTTTTCGATCAAACAGTATTACTTCTTTTAACAGATACTCTTATTGTTTTAGCTTATTTAAGTTGTATGTTTAGTGTCCACGGCTCTCCATCCTTTCGAACAATGCTTAATACAGAACACACACCAACTGTTAAAGATCATTTTTTATTTGCCCAAATACTTGAACTACAAGGACATAAGAACACCCTCAGCTATAGAAAACATCACATTTTGTCAAATGATCAGCAGTACAAACTTGTAAAGCTTTGCTGTCTTAGATATCTCTATAAACCAACATAAGGGAGAGAATAAACAACTAAAACAGGTGAATTTAACCAAAAGCTCTCCCCTGAGTGAAAAACTCACTGGCCTCAGAAGTCACAGGTGAGCGTTTGTCAAATGAAAGCACTAACAAAACAATAAGCACTGAATACAAAAACAGTATTTACAGGAAAAATTACAAGTTTTTAACCCCAATCATCTGGCAACTTGCCCAAATCCCTTTTACAAACTCCCATCTATCAATATCAGCAATCACGTGTCTTCTACCTCCCCTCATTATTTAAATAGTCCACAATGGTTTTTGTTTCAGACAGGGATGAGTTTGAAAATGGCCAAAATCAGTTCATTAATAACAGATTATTAATAGATGCGATGTACTCATTTGTCTATGGACCTATAATGACAGTCATGGAAATCTTGTCAATGACACGACAGTGCCAACCAGAAAAATGACTAAAGACCTTTGGAAAGAAAAATTCAAAGATTTAACAATATCTACATTCATGGTGTTGTATGACGTCCCCACACAGGCACAAACATGCACGCTGCAGTCACATCATGGTATATGCAACAAAACAGTAAAAACAGCACACATTAAAGCAAAGAAACACACTCTCACACCCTCATATATACACAGCTTTGTGTATATATGCACACAAACTCACACAGGAGGGACAGATTTACATTAAGTGCACACTTTTTTTGGGATTAAGCATTAGACTACAACCCTTTCGGATTACAGTCCATAGCATTACAAATTCAAAAGAAAATACAATTTATGAAAACCATTCAGCTCAACAAAATGATTCCAGATGGATCAGAACACAATAGAACAAACATTTTTAACTCAAACCATAAACTTAAAACAACAGTTTGGAGAACAAACATATACCATCTGTATTCTTTAGTCAGATTGGGCTGTACATGTGGAAAACCAGTGTTATCCCTTCAATGACAAACTGCTCGGTCACACAATACACACTGTTCATTACAGTCAGGCCAGAAGGAACTAAGACAAACAGAATTGCTTGAAAATCGTGGATAAAATGTACGAGACATGTCTTGTTAACTTCAATAAATGACACATGGCAATGGATCCTGCAGCGCCTTTAAAAAGTATTCACCTTCTTTAAATCTCTTTCTGTTTTAAGCCTAATGCAAACAGGCTGTTTTGACACACAACAGAACAAGTCTTTACAAATGATGTTTTCATTTAGTTATATCAAAAAAACTAATGAATATAAAAAGGTATTTGACTGCTGCAGACGGATTGTTAAAAGTTGAAGTGAGATCACTTGTGTGATTAAAATTGGGACCAGTAAGAAACCTATACCTAGAAGCTCAGTCTGTAATTAAACATACTTGTGAAGACAAAGGAACATGTACAGAAAATACACATTCACAGGGATGATTAAAAAACAAACACATTTATGGGATTAATGATGATGTGGGCATTTCAAACTTCCTGTATATTTAGATACATTTGTCTTTTCTTTACAGGCAATTTTGCTGCTGTCTTACTAGATGCAATCGATGTCGGTTATACTTCAAATATGAAATGTCTGCAGCACTTTGAAACACATCACAGATCGTTGTGTACAGGGTTCCTCACTATTAGTGCAACAAATAAGTACATTTCATGGTAATGATGCAGTATAAAGACCTTTTTTCTGTCCGAGAGTATCAAAGCATCCACATTGTGCAACGCCATAAATTAATAAAACATGAAAGTCCAAAAGGGTGTGAATACTTTATATATGCACTGCTATCTATTAAATGAGAACATGAGTTAGTAACAAATTCCCAAAAATTTCCAGCAACAAAAAGACATTCATAATGGCTTGATTATTTTTCCTGAAAAAATACCACCTCTTTAACAACCAAATGATAAAATCTACATCATAAATTGAGAAAAGAGAACAAAGCGACAAGGCTCTGAGAAAAAAATAGGGAAACATTCTGAAGAGTGCAATATTTCATTACCCAGCACACCCCCCCCCCCCTCCCCACGTCACTCCCTAAAGTGATCCATGTTCTTCGGCTCTATGAAGCCTGTTAACAACTCATGCCGCCTGTCTTTAACTAATTACCAGAATAAAATAAAACACTGGAAGGTTAAGAATTACCCTCAACACTAAAACTCTATCCTAACCCTGAACCTGTAAGTCAAGATTGAAACCAACGACGTCACCGAACTAGTTTTTGGCATAACGTCAGCGGCCCGTACTGTGAGATGCCAATCACAGCGGGGGAGGGGATGAAACTGATTCTGGACATAGGGGCGGAGTCCCTCAATGAGTAAGATCACCATCAGTGACATTGAGTGGGTGAGTGTGAGGTGGATGAGGCGGTGCGGGGCTCCCTCTGGTGGGCGGAGGAGAGCAGGGTTGGCACAGTGGCAGAGCTCCTTTGACTCTTGGCTCAGCTCAGCGCTGCTCAGTTTGTCTCACGAAGACGTCGGCAAGTTTCAGTCCGAATCAGAGTCCGACGACTCCTGCGAATTCGAATCACTGCTGCTGTCCTCTGACTTGTTCTCCTTATCTTCTGCCTCGTTATCCTCATCATCGTCATCATCCGCCTCCTCCTTCTTCATCAAACAAAAAGTAAAGTGTTTTTTTTTACACCACAATCAACTTCCAATTATTTTTGGTATCCGTGTTTGATGGCAGTGAGAGACAACACTCACCTCATCATCGTCATCATCCTCGCTGGATGAGGATGTCTCAGTTGAAGCC